>NW_028135073.1:0-121036 GCF_964662115.1 Mustela nivalis
CCAGAACCGACAGGGAAATTGTTTTTAACAATTGTGAAATTGTTTTTAACTTTTGCACTTTTAAAGCTCCTGATGTCCAGACCCCCCACCCAAAGCAGTGAAATTTCAGAACTTCTCAACTGAAGCTTGGGTTCAGTACAGGCATTGGTGTTTTGCAAAGCTTCCCAGGTGATCTCAAGGTACAACCAAGGTTGAGAATCTGACAATTGCCTCGATGGCAATAGTTCTCAGTGTGGTCCTAGCTCCAGCATTAGAATATCGCTGTCATCTTATTTGAAATGAAAATTCTTAGGACCCACCCCAAACTGTAGAATCAGGAACGGCAGGGCTGTGGGGATGGGGGAAGTGGACAAAAATCTGTGTTTTAACAAGACCTTCCATGATACAAAGTCAAGTTTGAGAAGCACTGCCTTAGAAGTTTACTTTAAATAAGTCTATACAGACTCTGTAAATAAGGCCCTCCCATCTTCTTCTGATTCCTGTCTGGCCCCTATTTCTTCATAAGGTTGTGCATACCCACAAGCACAAGCCCCTTTTTTGGAAGATTTTTTTTCCCCCAACCTAGTTTGGTCTTACAGTCAACATCAACTTATAGTAAAATAGCTTAAGAAGATACTTTATGTGGGTTTTTTTTTTCAATCTTTAAAACAACCAAGGAAGTATTCTCCTGGCTATTTTTTGAATCATGGAAAAGAAATGGACAAAACCCAACATACATGGAATTTGTCCCCCATGTTATGTCTGATGTGAAGTGTGCCATCGTCTTACAATAAATCGAAGACATCCATCCCACAAAGGAAGAGAGAAAGGCTGCAGAAAAAAACGATGAATGCCGGGGGGCACAGCAGAGATCTGACCCCAGATCTGTCCTACCATTGGGGCATTCTCAGGATTTTCAAGACCCCCATTTTGTTATTTTTGCCCATAATCCCATAGTTTTTGTAAAGAAAATCTGCTGCTCTCAGGAATTCCTGGCTATCTCTTGAAGGGAAGTGTTCATTTTGAGAGCATTAAGTACTCAATGCTGTTTCCTACTCATTCGCAGTGGTATACTCTCAGAGCTTTCTTTTTCTTTAAGACCTGGGGAAAAGGGATGGTTTCAACACCTCTAAGAGTGGAGGGGCTGTTTTCTTCTAAAATGTCTGCTTCTCTGAAACTCATATGCTTTGCTCCAAATCTATGGTCTGAATTCTTGGGTTTGTTATTAACATGGCTCCTTTTTGAATCATGATTCTTATAAAAGTTGTACAGGCTCTAAGCTAGGCTCTGTGAGGGATCAGCAGTGAGAAAGATAGACAGACCCCACTTGCTCCCGAGATTCAAAAGCCTGGTGGGAGGTGTTGTCTGAGCAAACCCTCCATCATCTGTCCACTATCCACCTGCAGGACTTCTCTCTCCTTTCTTTCTTTCTTTTTTTTTTTTTAAGATTTTATTTCTTTATTTGGCGGAGAGAGACAGCTAGAGAAGATCACAAGCAGGGGGAGTGGGGGAGGGAGACATAGGCTTTTCACTGAGCAGGGAGCCCAGAGCGGGGCTAGATCACAGGATCCTGGGATCATGAGGGGCTCCTGACTCGAGCCAAAGGCAGATGCTTAAGTACTGAGCCACCCACACGCCCCTACAACCATGACTTCTAAGAGGACCTGAAGGTCCTGCTATGCGAGACATACTTGATGTCCCCACAGGATACCCAAGGCAGACCTTGTTTCAAAAAATAAGGCTCTGGGACGCCTGGTTGGCTCAGGTGCTTGGACGACTGCCTTCGGCTCGGGTCATGATCCTGGAGTCCCGGGATCGAGTCCCGCATCGGGGTCCCAGCTCCATGGGGTGTCTGCTTCTCTCTCTGACCTTCTCCTCATTCATGCTCTCTCTCACTGTCTCTCTCTCAAGTAAATAAATAAAATCTTTAAAAAAATAATAATAAGGCTCGTACTAAAAATAAAAATAAAAATAAGGCTCTAACAAAAACAAAACAAAAGTCTGACAGTCAAGAGCAGCCAAATAGGAGACTCTAATCTACCCCTCCCCAGCTCTCCATTTCCCACACCTGCTTTCAAAACCAAAACCAAACAAGGCATATGATGCAAAAGGCTCTGCCTCACATGAAAACAGGCAGCCTTGGCACCACTGAAAACACCCTATTTCACAAACCAGCTCATTAAAATCTCTCCAGGCTATCCAAGCTCCGCCCCAAGACCCATGACTGACATCTGTTCCTTTGGTTTTCATTCTCCAGCAAGCTTGTTCTGATATTTTGTAAGCCACAGACTCAGGACAAAGTCAGAGGACACTAATGCATATGTACACTTGGTGGAAAGAGATTGAAAAGAAGGAAGTTGAAACACTGACATGATACAATACGGAAGGAAGCTCTGGGTCATGGCTCTAGTGCTCTCTGCGGTAGGTCTCTGCTGTGGGTCATGCTGAGGGCTTCCCTAGACCACAGCCTGCTCTGCTTTGCCTTCAGCCAGCCCTTCGGAGGCTGGGGGCCCTGCATCACTGGGATTCCCCTCATGTCCCACAGGAAGATTTCAGCTCTGGGTCCTCTTGCCTTCCAGAACTGCCTTTCACTAATTTTCTGTTTCTTTTTAAAGCATAACTTTAGTTTGGGGCATCTGGGTGGCTCAGTTGTTAAGAGTCTGCTTTCAGCTCAGGTCATGATCCCAGAGTCCTGGGATGGAGCCCCACATCAGGTTCCCTGCTCAGCAGGAAGCCTGCTTCTCCCTCTCCCACTCCCCCTGCTTGTGTTCCCTCTCTTGCTGTGTCTCTCTCTGTCAAATAAATAAATTTTTTTTAAATGTTTTTTAAGAAAAACCCATACTTTGGTTTTTTATTGGGCAAGAACATATATGACTTGATAGTAAATCAATCCTACCCTATAATTATAAAATGATGCTCTTTACCACATTGTAAGATTTCAATTCTCAGCCAGCCTATTTCTGATGTCTTCATGGGAACTCATGTGATATAATAATAAAATGGCTGTATCCCCACCAGGTTATTCAAATCCCCACTTAAATCCTACACAAGGGGTGCCTGGGTGGCTCGGTGGGTTACAGCCTCTGGCTTTGGCTCAGATCATGATCAGAGGGTCCTGGGATCGAGCCCTGCATTGGGCTGTCTACTTGGTGGGAAGCCTGCTTCCCCCTTTCTCTCTCTGCCTACTTGTGAACTCTGTCTATCAAATAAATAAATATAAAAAATCTTAAAAAAAATCCTACACAAGTGGCCCCAACTTTTCTATTAAAATAAAGACTTTAAGACACAAGATGGTTTAAGAAAAAATGGAAACTCCATAACCTTAAACCAAACAATCTGAGGGGTGGGGGGTGGGGGGTGGAGAAACCAGGTGGTAGGTGGTAGGTGTTAGAGAGGGCACGGATTGAATGGAGCACTGGGTGTGGTGCAAAAAACAACGAATACTGTTAAGCTGGAAAGAAATAAAATTTTTTTAAAAAAATCTGGCTTTTTCTGTACAACTAATAAGCAGTGTTTTCCTCTGATTAAATCGTCTTTCATTCAAAGAAATATTTCATACCTGACGTTCTTACACCCTATCCAACTGCTATGTGATAAACTGTGTTCCTCCAAAATTTATGTTGACGTCCAAACCCCGGGTTAACTAAGAAGGTGAATGTATTTGAAGATAGGGCCTTTTACAGAGGGATTAAGCTACACTGAGGCAATTAGGGTGAGCCTAATCCAATCTGACCGATGTCCCAATAAGAAAAGGAAATTCAGACACACAAAGAGACACCAGGGACATACACTCACAGAGAAGGGAGGTGGCCATTTGTAAGCCAAAGAGCAAAACCCTAGAAGAAGCTGAACCTCCCTGTACCTTCATCTTGGAACTCCAGAACTGTGAGAAGATAAATCTCCGCTGCTTAGCCCCCCAGCCTGTGGAACTGTGTCGTGGCCATCCTAGTACTCATACAACAACCCGTTCAAAGAGACCAACTGAATTATTAGTAAAGAAAACAACGTGTGAATTACCATCTGCTTTCCTTGGCATTTTAAATATTTTTCACATGTCATGAGTGTATGAATTTTGAAATTCCCAGCGGGAAAACATACTTGAAAAGCCTAATGGCAGATCAGTTGTACTGTGTCTGCTGTGTTGGAGCAGGCAGTAGGGACTGTCTTCCAAGTCCCCCGACTTACTATATTAAAAGGCCAGATGTTAGCTGCTTGCATGAGGGTGTCCCTCATTAAAGGATCTGTGTTGTTTTTCTTTCAGCAAAGGCTTTATTTGTTTAAAAGACACGAAGCTTGACTTCCAAATTCAAGGGACCATTTACTGATGAGATTCGTAATTGTCCCAGGTCCACTGCCTCCACCTCAGACTCTAAGACAGGGAGTGCTGTACACGTGACTTATGAATGAAGGAATCCCAAAAGTAAATTTCTGAGCAAATCAGAAAATCAGGACAAGAACAAGAAGGAAGCCATATTAGGTAAACTTCAGGTAAAGTTTACAGATAATTGACTCAGATTTATCCCACGATGGGGATCTCTGGATCACTGGAATGTAGTTTGCAGCTCAGCCCTGTCCTGACCAAAGGCAACAGGCATGGAGATTTCAAACTCCCAAATCCATCAGTCACTGGCTTAGAAGAGAGGAAATTCCCAGACTCTGCCAGAGCAATCCTTCGATGGTCATGGGGGAAGCTTCAGGAGCTGGTTATTGGGAGCAAAATCTCAAAGTCCTGGGACCCTAATAATAAAAGAGACCGAAGGAGATCTGGTGGGAGTACCAGCATTATCCATCACAGTAAACACTGAATTACTCTGTTTCGTCAACTCACCTGTAAGATTCTGGGTCATATTCTGGAAGGTCACCATAGACTTCTGGAGTCTGTATTAACAGCTTTAAGAACTTCAGCGTTACCCAGATTTTTATTGGGCCAGGATATTCCTCTCATTTCTACCATGCCCCTCCCCCTGCCCAATTCCAGACATTCCTTCCTCAGGGAAACCAGCTGGAATGAGCTACCTCCTCTATAGGGTCTCTGTATGCTCTCTCCCTCCGGGTCCTGCCACCTTCTTCACCCAGCCCATCCTCCTTCTGAAGGTGTCTCTCTCTCTCTCTCGTCACATCCTTCCTTCCTACTTTCTGATGTTCTACATTTTTCCAGACTCTTGGCTGCATTTCTTTCACCACTGGACTGACACCCTTACTACAATCTGGTTGACAAACAAGAACAGTGTCTTGTCTGGGGCCCCTTTTCCCCAGTGTCTCGGAAGAATGCGTGCTTTCCCCTGCCACCTCAGGCTGGGTTGAATTAAGACTTACATGCATGTCCCTGTCACAGTCTCCAGTGAGAACATTCGGGTTTTGCAGTCTGAAGAGTCCCTTGATTTCTCCGCCTTTACACTGACTAATTGAGAATTAAGCCTAATAGGGTACAGCAGAATTAGGCAGAAGAAAAACACGAGTCCTAGGCTGATACCATTTACCTGTGCCTTGTAGGGCCAGCTCAGACCTCATCTTTACACACTGCTTGCACGTGGTGAAGCTTTGCTAAATGGAATAGATCCACAGGTCCTAATGAGTGACTCAGGGCCTCGGCCCCCGTGGCTTTCCATAACCAAGAGTTCAGTACTTATCAAGGCCCCATATCAATCTAAAAGCTCTTTCTGTCAAAGAGAATAAATTCCTGCTAAGCAGGAACTTGATGAAAACCTCAGTGGTCTGAGACTTTCCTCCTGGGGTTTGTCGTTGTCCCCTACAATATCTTGATCTACCTCCAAAACTTTAAGGGCCATTGATGGGATCTGCTTGGACCGTAACCTGGACCATCTAGGGAAAATTGTTCTGGATCCTTTTCCAATGGGGACATTGTTCTAATTTTCTAGGGCTCTTGTAAGAAATTACCACAAACTCGGCGACTTCAAACAGCAGGAATTTACTCTGTTTTGGAGGCCAAAAATTAAACATCAAAGAGTTGGCAGGGTTGGTTTCTGCTGGAAGCTCTGACGAGAATCTGCCCCCTGAGTCTCTCCTAAATCCTGGTGCCTGTGGCAATCTTTGGTGTTCCTTGCCTTGCAGACGAATTACTCCAAACTCTGTCCCTGTCTTCGCATTGACTTACCCCTGTGTCTCCTTGCATCTTTCCCTTTTCTTACAAGGGTATTTATTCACTGGACTTAGGGTACATGTTTTTATAAGGATGAGTTAAATCTGGGGTGATTTTCATCTCAATATCCTTGACTTAATTATATCTGTAAAGACTCTTTTTTCAAATAAGATAACAGTTACAGGTCCTGGGGTTTAGGACATGGACATATATTTCAACCCACTAGAGGAGTATTTCTGAATACTCAGTTATTAGCTTCAAATATCCATCCAAAGACAGCATATGTTCTTTTTTTTTAAGATTTTATTTATTTATTTGACAGACAGAAATCCCAAGTAGGCAGAGAGGCAGGCAGAGAGAGAGGAGGAAGCAGACTTCCCACTGAGCAGAGAGCCCGATGCAGGGCTCGATCCCAGGACCTGGGGATCTGACCTGAGCTGAAGGCAGAGGCTTTAACTCACTGAGCCACCCAGGCGCCCCAGCACATATTCTTAACAATACACAGTATGAGGTAGAGTAAACAAAGGAAAGTCCTCTTTTATTTTGGGGAAAACAAATACCGGAGCATCTCTCAGACTATGAGGTAACAGGGTTTTCACAGAACTCATGTCTCCTTCCATGAACAGACATAAGCTTGACTAAGGCCAAAGACCTTTCTTGTCTTCATTCTAGCAGCTCATGTCACCAGGATGTTTGGCCTGTGTAATATGTTACAAGTGACTAAGACAGTTGTGCCTCTGTAGACTAAGTTGTGACATGGAGCCAAACAGCTGGAGTAATTCTGCGGTGAGATGGTTGTGGCCATCCCAGTGGATCAACAGGAGAACTTTCATCGCCTTGCTCCTCCAAAGAGATCACATCCAAATAATAAATGTGATTGGAGTTACCACCTGCTAAACCTCAATAATGCACTTTCTTTTCTTTTTCTCAAGATTATTATTTATTTATTTATTTGACACAGAAAGAGGGATCACAAGTAGGCAGAGAGGCAGAGAGAGAGAGAGGGAGAAGCTGGCTCCCTGTGGAACAGAAAGCCTGATGTGGGGCTCGATCCCAGGACACTGAGACCATGACCTGAGCCAAAGGCAGAGGCTTAACCCACTGAGCCACCCAGGTGCCCCAATAATCCACTTTCATTCTCCAAGACCTATCCAAGATCAATTGAACTGGCCACATCTGATAGTTAAGTAAAAATAAAAAAGATACCACCCCTGTCATACCAAGTGCCCGCCCTAACGCCCATCTCCCAATGTGATAAGCAGCTGATAGATGAGTGAACACGACATCTGAAACTAATGGTGTGCTATATGTTGGCTAACAGAATTTAAATTAAATAATTTAAAAAAACCCCACCATCCTCATATTTTCCCGGAAATTTTTTTGGTTGGGGGTAACATTAACTTTAAATATTTCTCCATAGAAATTATAATACCTCCGCATTATTAGTTTGATCGCTAGAGGGAGGTCCATACGTTTCAACTTGGCTCCTCTTACCTTAATAGTTCTTGTATCAAATCTGAAAGGCATGTTCGTACAGGATAGACGGTATATGCAACAACTACATGCTCCCCAACCAGAAAATTGATTAAAAAAAAAAAAAAGACTCGTGATCTGCTGGAACTATGAGAAGCATTTGTGAATCAAAACTCCATTTGTTCCTTGACCCTTGTAAGACTATTGTGACTAGTGCAAAGCAATGGTACACTGAGATCCCAAAAATTAATGGTACCTATAGCCAGTGTCCAGTGACCCTTGGAAGATGTGAGTAGCTCATTCTCCTTAGAGAAAAATAACCCTGCTACATAGTTGATGGGAAGTTAAATCAAAGATTCAATATGTGTATTTCTGATCTTTGTTTTTTTGTTTTTGTTTTTTTGTTTTTTTGTTTTTCCAAAACACCAAAGGTACCCATTCGAGAATCAGGCAGTGACATATGACATTATGGTCCAAATTAGGCCACTATTCTCTCCAAACCAGAAGTAATTTTTCAATTAAAAGAGCCATGGGAAGGGGATTTCCACTTTGGAGAAGATGGACTCTTCCCAATATTTTTCAATATGGACTCATCTCAATATTTCTTTCTGTTCCTCTTACCAAATACAATTAAAAATCTTGGGCAGGGGCACCTGAGTGGCTCAGTGGGTTAAAGCCTCTGCCTTTGGCTCAGGTCATGATCCCAGGGTCCTGGGATCGAGCTCCACATCAGGCTCTCTGCTCAGCATGAAACCTGCTTCCTCCTCTCTCTGCCTGCCTCTCTGCCTGCTTGTGATCTCTGTCTGTCAAATAAATAAATAAAATCTTTTTTAAAAAATCATGGGTGTCTTCTCTATTTAAAGGAGAAACAGAAAAGTCGACAAATACAATTGTAGACCTCAACACCCCTGTCAACACTGAATGATACTACTAAACAGAAAATCAGCTAGTATAGGGAATACAAGGTACCCTCAACCAATAGGATTTAACTGACATTTATAGAACTGCCCCCCCAACACGAATGGCAGAATACTCCTATTTGAGACACATATCAAGACAGACCACATTCTGGGCCATAAAACAAACCTCAACAAGTTTAGAACTGCAATGATACAGAGCGTGTTGTCTGACCACAACAGAATTAAACCCGAAATCACTAATGGAAAGATAACAGGAATATCTTCAAATACTTAGAAACTAAAAACACACTTAAAAATATTAAATGAATCAAAGAGGATGTCTCAAGGGGAAAAAACAAACAAACATTAACCTGCATGAAATTATGGAAACCCATCTTTCCTTCTTTAAAGCTGTCTGGGGTATGAGAGGGAGCTGTCTCATCCTATCTTTCTGGAAGATTCCATGCCCAATAATCTTCAAATGGTAGAGACACCATGGTTCCAATACTGACCCTCAGTAAGCACTTTCTTCCACATGACCACATGCAATAATTACATCAATTATTTAAATCAGAATCCTAATTCTTAAAAGAAAAGAAATCTAATTCTCTTCAGCCACACCTCAGTCAGATAGACAATCTGACTGTCGCTTCTGTTCTATTCGCTTAGTTTATACTGCCTTCAAGACACTACTGGATCCCACACTGTAGACCACTGGGTAGAAGAATGCTTGGTGGCACACAGTGGAGCCCAGCTCTGCCTAAAGAGACTTGGTAACTTCCAGAACTGATGAGAACCTGGGCAACCAGGCTTTGAAACTCAGCTAGGATGAGGAGAGACCAGACGACAGGATGTATAGGCATTTCTTACACAGAACTGTCCTTCTAGGATATCTTCACCAGCAACGCTGTCACTAGAGCTCAACATCATCAGTGCAGGACTCTCGATGCTGCCATAGCACCGCCCCCCACCCCCGGCCCCAGAATAATGTTCCAACTCTCTCGATAGGACATGGCCACTACTTAAGGAATAAAAGTTCCAGAGAAGAACATCCATCTGGCTCGCATGCCACCAAGTCAGGATTCACAACTGGATTTACTTGACTTCACCCTAAAATTAAGCTATCTGGTCTCCGAGGAATGGCCTTCAAAATCTGGGTAAGTTAGGGTGCCTGTGTAACTCAGTCAGTGGTCTTCGGCTCAGGTCATGATTCCAGTGTCCTGGGATGGAGCCTCACATTGGGCTTCCTGCTTGGTGGAAACCTGCTTCACCCTCTCCCTCTGCCTGCCAGTCCACCTACTTGGGCTCTCCCTCTGTCAAATAAATAAATAAAATCTTTAGAAAAAATAAATGATTTGGGTAAATTAGAAAATTGTTGTGGAGGTAGGGATGATGGGTGGGTGGAGGAGATGAAATTGATGGGCTAAAGAAATTGATGGATTAAAAATAATCTATTATTAAATTCTTTATTTGCCTCTACCTATTGATTGACAGAGGGGAAGGAACACCCAGGCCAAACTGATATATTTTATGGTGAAACTGACTGTATTACCTTACGGAAAAGACCAGGAGTAGATCTGACTTTAACTGATAATTAGTCAAGAGTTCAACAGTCCAGATTTTGGCTTTTGTCTACTTCTATCCCCATGACTACTCCTCAAACTCAGTCTTCTACTCCACATGGTGACAAGAAGGCTGCTGCTGCTCTTCCGTCCTGGTCCTCTCAGCTTCAAGCCATGTAACAAGGGGAAGAAGGATCTCTTTCATATGAGTTCAGCAAACCCACACTGTTCCTCACTATGTCAGCCCGGGACACATTCCCTAAACCCTAGCTTATCACTACAATGAATATGATGTTCTGCATTGATTGGCCAGGCTGGTCTAAGGCCTAACTTTTGGAGGGGTCTAAAGCAAGATTTTACATAGAGGCCCATATAAAATACGTAAAATTATTTTGAAACTATAAATCAAATTATATTTTAAATAAAATACATTCTATGCTCTTAAAAATATACCTTCATAATAACCTGGGAGGAAGGTCTGCATTTAGAATTCTCAGACTCTGTAGATGGCCTGCTCTGGACTATAGCATCCTTGAAAAGGGAAGCCCGGGGGCACCTGGGTGGCTCAGTGGGTTAAGCCTCTGCCTTCAGCTCAGGTCATGATCCCAGGGTCCTTGGATCAAGCCCCACATCGGGCTCTTTGCTTGGCAGGGAGCCTGCTTCCCCTTCTCTCTGCCTGCCTCTCTGCCTACCTGTGATCTCTCTCTGTCAAATAAATAAATAAAATCTTTAAAAAAAAATGGAAGAGGGTAGCCCAAAGCCCGACGAGTTCTCTTTCCCTTCTTGACTCTGGCCTACAGCCTAAGGGGCCACATATGCACACATATGGTCCACACTGCCACAAACATCTAGCTATTACCCACCCAGGGGAGGACATACCCCCTGCCTAGTCTGCCCTCAGGATGGGGAAGAGGCCACCATGGGACTTGGAAGCAGGTAGAGATGTTTAGGCTGGTCATTTTCACATCCTGGGTACTTAGATCCAGAACATGGACCAGAATGGGAGGTGCGGGGTCCTGTGGGGTGTATCGACTGGGCCCAGGGTATGTTCCCCACTGTGCAGATGACTATGAAGCAGGATCCAAGACAGGAACCCACTTGCAGGGGTTGTTGAGCAGAGAGTCAGCTACTCCTCCTTCCCTTTGGCCAGGAGTGGCATCAGTACCAGGGGAAACACAGGGCCATTGAATGCAGATCTTGGAGGGGTCCTCCAGAAAGAAATTAGAGACAGTCCTTGGACTTTGCATGCATGGATATTTGGTGGCTAGAAAATGGTGAACGCCAACAGCATCCATGACATTAAGTATATTTTAACATCGAATAGGTGTTTCTGGTTCCCACTTTGTTGCTCTTCTGTGTCCACCATGGGTCAGTTTGGTTTCCTCCCAATTTAAATTTCACTGCTTTCCCCCCATTTTATCTTTTCCTGCCATTTCCTGCTGCTGCAGTGATTCCTGGCTGTGACCTGGACAGAGATTCCACTGGAATCTAATGGAACATTACCCCATGGAACATACACCCCATTGCCTCTCATGTGGACCATTGTAAATGCCTCCTTACGAGTCTGCTTCCCTGAATCCAGTTTTGTTCCCTCACCCTTACCCCTGACATCTACCTCTCACTGCTGCTGCATTCTATCAACAGACATTATCTGTCCTGTAGTCAGAGCCAGAATCTTTTAAAAATAGTTTTTAAAACCTAAATATTGCACCTGCTGCAAAGACCCCCAGCCCTCAGGAAAGCACTGCCGCTCAGTGTGGTTGGCAAAGGCTATGTGGTCTGGGCCAGGTTAGCCTCCCCTACAAACCCTCTCTCCACTTTGCCCCTTGGGCCTTTCCTCCACTGTCATGGGGGATTTCTTTCACTTCTTCCGCTCTACCCCTCACCCCATGTAGCTCTCTCCCTCCTTGTCTGGACTCTCTTATCTCCATAGTTTCACAAAGAATTGTCCCTCTTTTGACTCCATTTATATCTCTCTCTTTACTTTCACTTTAATTAAATAGACACTTGACATCCCTTAGTGTTTTTTTTTTAAATTTCTTTTCAGCATAATAGTATTGTTTTTGCACCACACCCAGTACTTCATTCAATCCCTTCCCTCTCTAATACCCACCACCTGGTTGTCCCAACCCCCCGACCCCCACCCCTTCAAAACCCTCAGATTGTTTGGTTTAAGGCTATGGAGTTTCCATGTTTTCCTAAACCATCTTGTGTCTCAAAGTCTTTATTTTGAAAAGAGAAAAATTGGGGCCACTTGTGTAAGATATTTTTTTAAGATTTTTTTTATATTTATTTATTTGATAGAGAGTTCAAAAGTAGGCAGAGAGAGAAAGGGGGAAGCAGGCTTCCCACCAAGTAGACAGCCCAATGCAGGGCTCGATCCCAGGACCCTCTGATCATGATCTGAGCCACAGCCAGAGGCTGTAACCCACCGAGCCACCCAGGCACCCCTTGTGTAGGATTTAAGTGGGGATTTGAATAACCTGGTGGGGATACAGCCATTTTATTATTATATCACATGAGTTCCCATGAAGACATCAGAAATAGGCTGGCTGAGAATTGAAATCTTACAATGTGGTAAAGAGCATCATTTTATAATTATAGGGTAGTCATATATGTTCTTGCCCAATAAAAAACCAAAGTATGGGGGCGCCTGGGTGGCTCAGTGGGTTAAGCCGCTGCCTTCGGCTCGGGTCATGATCTCGGGGTCCTGGGATCGAGTCCCGCATCGGGATCTCTGCTCAGCAGGGAGCCTGCTTCCTCCTCTCTCTCTCTCTGCCTCTCTGCCCACTTGTGATTTCTCTCTGTCAAATAAATAAATAAAATCTTTAAAAAAAAAAAAAACCAAAGTATGGGTTTTTTTAAAAAACATTTTTAAAAAAATTTACTTATTTGACAGAGAGAGACACAGCAAGAGAGGGAACACAAGCAGGGGGAGTGGGAGAGGGAGAAGCAGCTTCCTGCTGAGCAGGGAACCTGATGTGGGGCTCCATCCCAGGACTCTGGGATCATGACCTGAGCTGAAAGCAGACTCTTAACAACTGAGCCACCCAGATGACCCAAACTAAAGTTATGCTTTAAAAAGAAACAGAAAATTAGTGAAAGGCAGTTCTGGAAAGCAAGAGGACCCAGAGCTGAAATCTTCCCGTGGGACATGAGGGGAATCCCAGTGATGCAGGGCCCCCAGCCTCCGAAGGGCTGACTGAAGGCAAAGCAGAGCAGGCTGTGGTCTAGGGAAGCCCTCAGCATGACCCACAGCAGAGACCTATTGCAGAGAGCACTAGAGCCATGACCCAGATCTTCCTTCCGTATTGTATCATGTCAGTGTTTCAACTTCCTTCTTTTCAATCTCTTTCCACCAAGTGTACATATGCATTAGTGTCCTCTGACTTTGTCCTGAGTCTGTGGCTTACAAAATATCAGAACAAGCTTGCTGGAGAATAAAAACCAAAGGAACAGATGTCAGTCAGGGGTCTTGGGGCGGAGCTTGGATAGCCTGGAGAGATTTTAATGAGCTGGTTTGGGAAATAGGGTGTTTTCAGTGGTGCCAAGGCTGCCTGTTTTCATGTGAGGCAGAGCCTTTTGCATCATATGCGTTGTATGGTTTTGGTTTTGAAATGCAAGTGTGGGAAATGGAGAGCTGGGGAGGGGTAGATTAGGGTCTCCTATGTGGCTGCTCTTGACTGTCAGACTTGTGTATGTTTTTGTAAGAGCCTTATTTTTATTTTTTGTAAGAGCCTTATTTTGGAAACAAGGTCTGCCCTGAGTATCCTGTGGGGACATCAAGTATATCTCACATAGCACGATCGTCAGGTCCTCTTAGAAGTCATGGTGGTGGGGGCGCATGGATGGCTCAGTCCTTAAGCATCTGCCTTTGGCTCTGGTCAGGAGCCCATCATGATCCCAGGATATTGTGATCCAGCCCAGCTCTGGGCTCCCTGCTCAGCAGGAAGCCTATGTCTCCCTCCCCCACTCCCCCTGCTTGAGATCCTTCTCTTGCTGTCTCTCTCCACCAAATAAAGAAATAAAATCTTAAAAAAAAAAAAGAAAGAAAGAAAGAAAGAAAGAAAGAAAGAAAGAAAGAAAGAAAGAAAGAAAGAAAGAAAGGAGAGAAGTCCTGCAGATGGATAGTGGACAAATGTTGGAGGGTTTGCTAAGACAACAACTGCCACCAGGCTTTTGAATCTCGGGAGAACAGGCGGGGGCTTCACAGCTTTGCGGGGACCATAGCTGAAGCCAGATCACATCTGACTGCATATCCAGAGGCAGCCGGACCAGCGGCGGGGCCTCACCTGGGCTCATGCCGTGTTTTGAGCTTTCCTGTCTTTTTCACACCCCGTTCAGCCATGTTGCTGAGTCTGGTTACCTGGTCTTCTTCTGAATTTTGGGAGTTTGCCCAAAGCCTTGCAGATAACATTTCTTTTTACTTGAGTTAGCAAAGTTCTTTCGCTGTGGCTTGTAGCAATAAATTCCAGCAAATCACCTTTCTTTCGGCACTCATCTTTCACCTTTCCCTCCTTGGTTTCCAAACCGAATTCTCTCACCTGCGCCTAGAAATCTTCCCCTTCCTGCCTTTCCGGGAATCTTCTCACGTTGGATGTCCTCCTTCCCATAACTTTCTGCAGCAAAGATCCTGCTAGCCAGCACCTCCCCGCCCCAGCCCTTTCCTCTGACTTAGTCCCAGGATGCTCTCTGTCTCGCCCTCCACCCCTTGGGCTTCATTTCTCTGTCTTGGCTACTTCCTCCTCCTTGTTTACACCCCTGTCTGGGCCTCTTCCTTTTCTCATAAGCGTTCTTATTCATTATACAGTGGAACACATAAGGCACCTGTTCCAAGAGGGAGGATTTTGGCCAACTGCAGCTGTGCCCCAAGGATCGGCCTGAGGCTCACGGCTCTTCTCTTGATTAAAACACTCTGCGAAAGTACCAGGTCTCACCATGATGCCTCTTCACCCCTGGACCCAATCTCCCTCCTGTGTGTTTCGACACGCACACCATCCTTTCTACAAACATTGCGTGCATCACCATTCTCCCGATCCCTCCACAGCGAAGCCTGAGAAGCACCTCTGATCCTTTGCTACGTCTGACCCCCACCAAGTCCCGTGTGCAACCTGTCTTACCTCTGGCCCTTCCTTTCCATTCCCCTATCGCTCCCTGCATTCAGTCCATCTTCCCCTGACAACAGGGTCATTTCTGAGATAATTACCTTTCTTCTAATGACTTTTGTTCTCACCTTTCGCACACACATCCAGTAAAGATTAGTCATCAAAAATATAATGAACCTTATATGAATATTTAAGAATCAGGTACTCCTTTGGCTTGGGTGGGGTAAACCTTGCCCTTTTCTACGTTATCATGTTCTCAGCATGAATTACTTTAGAGAGATGCTGATCTCTGAGCATCCAATGTGAGCTGATCGTCCCTCTGATCTAACTGATGAGGTGTAACGGAGGGAATTTTCAGAAGATAAGAAGGTCAGCATTTTGTACCGTAAAGGACTTTGTCTTAGAGTGGAGGACTAAGATATTCTCTTTATAATTACAATACAGTTAGATTTTAGAACTGAACAGAACCTTTAAAAATTATTTAATCAACTTGGTAATAAATTAATTACATTAACTTATTAACTGACATGTAGAGAGGTGAAGTCATTGGTCTGAGACTTAGCTCTAGCCTAATTCCCCACAACTCAAATCCTTAAGCTCATATTCATATCTTTTTTTTCCCCCAATTGAGGTAAAAAACGCATGATATGGAATGTACCATTTTCATTCTTTTTAAGTTTGCTGTTTTGTATTACTAACTAAATTCACATAATTGTGCAAGAGATTGCTAGAAATTTTAATCTTGCAAATCTGAAACTCTATGCTCAGGGAAGAACAACCCCGTTCCTTCCACCCCTCAGCCCTGGGAGCCATGGTTCCACTTTCTGTTTGTAGGAATTTGACTGCTTTATTTTCTATTTTATTTTTATTATTATTTTAAGATTTTATTCATTTATTTCACAGACAGAGATCACAAGTAGGCAGAGAGGAGGAAGCAGGCTCCCCGCCGAGCAGAAAGCCCAGTGTGGGGCTCGATCCCAGGACCCTTGGATCATGACCTGAGCCGAAAGGCAGAGGCTTCAACCTACTGAGCCACCCAGGTGCCCCTATTTTATATTATTTTTTCAACCACTTTAGAGATCTTATATAAGGGGACTCAGAAAATATGGTGTGTGTGTGTCTGTGTGTGTATGTGACTGGCTTATTTTGCATTAGGCAATATCCTTAAGTTTCATGCATATTGTAACGTGTGACAGAATTTCCTTCTTTTTAAAGAATAATATTACATTTTCTTTACTCATTCACACCACATTCTCTCAGCCCATCCATCCATCCATGGGCTCCTGGGAATAGTGCCCTATGAACCTAGAAATGCAGAAACCCCGTTCAGATCCTGATTTCAGTTTTCCACAATACAGAAGTGGGATTACTGAATCATAGAGTATTTTTTAATTTTTGGAGGAAACTTCGCACCATGTTCCACAGCAGCTGCACTGTTTCACATTCCCACCCATCTGCGCTCCAATTTGTTCACATCCCTCTACAGCCCTGCCCGCTACCAGAGACGTCTTCCTGACAGGAAGGGTAGGCTGATGCGGCAACCTTGGTAGTCGTCGTCTTTGAAGAAATTGCCACAGTTTTCTATCAACCACCACCCTGATCAACTTGCATCAATACTGAAACGAGACCCTCCTCCCAGCTAAAAGATTACAGCTTGCTAAATGCACAGATGACGGTTAGCAGTTTTCAGCAAGAAAATATTTTTTACTTTGGGTGCCTGGGGGACTCTGTTGGCAAAGCAATGGCCTTCAGCTCAGGTCATGATCCTAGAGTCCTGGGATCGAGTCCCGCATGGGGCTCCCCGATCCACGAGCAGTCCGCCTCTCCCTCTGTTCTTCTCCCCTCTCATGCTCTCTCTCACTCTCACTCTCTCTCTCAAATAAATAAATAAAATCTTAACAAAACATATTTTTTAAACAAGGCTTAATTTTTATTTGTTTAGAGATAATGATATTGCCCACTCACAAGACTGTAGTGTCGTGGGATAAACACCTTTTATATGCACTGGGAAACGTGAAAAAAAAATGATTTCCAGAAAAAATATTAATTATTGAATTATGGGCTGTATGGTGACATTTGCATTATTGTGGTGGCCTGGAACTAAATCTGCCTGCCCTGGGCCCTGATGGCAGCACTTTCCCCCTCCTCCCTCCAGGAAGGCCCAAGAGTGGGAACAGCTCCCCCTGTTGTTAGGATCTGGGAGTCTCCCTCTGCTTTTTGCCTTGCTTTCTGCTTCCACAGCTCCAAGGAACAGAGCATCTATCTGATACATTGGGCAATTCTCCTTTTGTGTATATACGAACTAGGTATATTTTGCATATTATACAAATTGTGTGAACATCATTTCTTTCTCTCTTTAAAATTGTTTTAAAAATTGGCAGCTTTCTTTACTGTTCTATTACTCTCTGTTACCGCCAAACTGACTAAAAGTGCCTTGTAAACTGCATGGGGGAGGTCTGTTTGCTTGCCATCTCTAAAAAACTTTCATTTTCGCTACATAAATTGAGAAATGTCGAAACATTTAGCAAACAGTATCTTAAACAAAAGGAAAACAAATTTTAAAAAGTTAACAAAAGGAGAAAAATTGTACTTTAAGCTCTGCTAAGATAATTAATGAATTTAAGGTTAGTCTAATCAAAATTTTATGAAGTTGGAATAGGGAATTGTTGTTTAGAGTTTTCTTTTCCCCAGTTTTTCAAATCAAAATTTATTCAAATACATATTAATTTACTTGTGCAGATGTCTAATACAAGCTTATGTCTATGAAAACAGCACACAAAAATGTTCATGCCATAGAAAAATGTTCTTAAAAAAAGAAAAATGTCGATTATTTTAAATGTTTGTATCCATGCTAAATTTTGATAATTGTTAAAGTAACTAGAGATCTTTAACTTAAATCTTTAACTTAATATTTTCTAGTTTTAGAGGGTCTGGTGAAAATAATACATCTGTAAAAATTACAGGAAATGACACTTTAATGGAAAAATACTATCTGAAAACTAAATCTACTTGAATAAAAGCAATTGAATAAAAAACTATCTAACTAACTATCTAAATAATACCTAAACCTAAAAAAAGATAAGTCCAAATAACTTAAAGACAGAAAACACATGCAGATGTTATGCTGTGGTTGTGGGAGTTCAGGACGGGCCTGTGGTGAGCTCAGTCAAATCCGCAGGGGTCCCTGGTGGTGTGGCCCAGCTGCCTGGGCCCTCAAGTCCTGGCTCTTCTCCTTCCTGGGGGTGCCGATGATCCAGGGGTTCTCTGACACTTCTGGGCCTCTGTGGGCAGCTGGTGGAGGAGCAGGAGTAAAAGGGCCACTTGGGAAAAGCTGGAAGTTGGACTCTGCTTTGGCCAACATTTGCCTGTTGTAATCACTTTCTTTCTTTAGCTCCTTGAGGCTTCTCTCGGTCAGCACAGCTGCCATCCAGCTTTCCTGAGCTCTCTTTGCATGGAAGAGGATCCCCTTTGATAGTGTATGGCATTTTCCTCCAATTGTCTCCTGGTGTCTTCAGCGATTTCCTTGTAGAAATCTCGAGTCTGAGACATGGCCTTGATGTTTCTACGTGTGCAGGAAAGATTCCACTTAATGTCTGCACACTGCTCTTCTGCCTCAGACCATTTTCTCTCAACGGGGCTGATGCGTTCTTGATATAATTGAGGCAGAGTTTGAAGCTTCTGTTTCAGCTGCTGAATCTCCTCTTCAAGCTGTGAATTTTCATGCTGCAAAGAGGCCTCCTTGGCTTGAAGATCTGTTATTTGTGCCATAAGCTCCTCATTCATTTGCTTTCCTTCCTGCAATTGTCTGGCTAATTCCTGCTTTTTCGCTTCAGCACTTTGAAGGGACACGTTAGAATCAGCATCATCAGTGACACCCTTCAGATCACCCTCTGACCCGTGGATGGGGCCACTGTCATTTTCTGTTTCCCTCTTTTCCTCGATCTCACAGTTGACATGACCCAATGATCTCCAAGGTGAGTGGGCCCGGGGAAGGTCTTCAGCAGGTTTTCACCCACGGGTACTAACTGGCTGACTTTCTCGTTCAGGGCCTGTTGGAATCCTGCGTTTGACTGTTCTAGCCTTTCTTTCTCCTGCTCCATTTCTTGGAGTCTCTGCTTCCATCTCAGTTTCCTGCGCGAGCCGTTCTGCACTCTGTAGATCAGGAGAGTTTCCATTCAAATCACCTAGGGTTTTCTTCCAAAGCTCTTCTCCATTCTTCTCTGAGGCTTTGAAGATGGGTCTGTCACCGGTCTCTTGAGATGATTTAGGAGGCTGGCCCTTCAGTAACTTTTTCAGAAAGTCAACAATATTCTGAAGAGACAGCCTATAGTGGTTTGTATTTATTGCTGATAAGCACGAGGATTTTAAGGTGCGAAGACTGGCCTCTGCCTCGGGCAGACCTCGGGCATCATCAGCTTGTGTCAGCGGTTCCATATTCTCACTGCCTTTTCCACAGACTTCAGCGTGGGCGAAACACCTTTTGCCTGACACCTTCAGCCTTCTCAAAATGTGTTGTTTCTTCACTGGTAAAACCAGTATCACAGTTTATACCAGGATCTCCCAGGGTAATCCACAGACCTGAAGCGTGCCTCTGGCTTTCAGAAATCACCAGCGGAGGGCCACACAGGTGGTCTAGGACCAACTGGAAAGTGGACCTATGGCATGCAGGAGGCCATCCATGGCTGTGGAGAGCTCCCCAGCTCTGCCTCCAAAGGCCAGTGTTCTCTGGGTCTCAACTGAAGGCTCAGAACCTTGGGGGGCACTCTACCTCTAAGGTAAACAGTTGCCTGACAACCAGAGCACAGCAGTTGCATTGGGGGTTGGGGAGGCCAGCCAGCTTCTAGAACACAGTTGCCCTCTAACTTTGCCCTGAAATAAAAAGTGATCTCACTTTTGGCTTCATGCTATGGTGCATTCACATCTTTTCTTATGCATAATTAAAGTAGAATCAAAGGAACATTTTCATGAGCAGTTGCTATATGCCAGGCATAAAGCTATAACCATCGTCTCATCTCATTTAAAACAACTTTATGTGATTATTACTATTATCATTATTGTTATTAATTTAATAACAGTAAAAGACAGTAAGATTCAGGGGATTAAATACTTTGCTGCAAAGGCCTTGATACCTAAGAGTTGTAGAATTGAGCTCCACTCTGTTGCAGGAGATGGGAAAGGCGGCCTAATCATGTAGAGATAAGAGTACAGACGCAGGTCTGCCAGGCTTACCACAGCGGTCCCGGATGACCAGGTTCCGGCCTTCCTTCAGGTGGATGGTGAGGAGGTAGGCAAAAGGACTGGGCAGGTTACTCAAGCCATCACTGGCTTCCCCAAACATCTACAAAGACAGAGAAGTAGGTTAAGTCTGCTATTTGGCGATCGAGGGAGAGAATTTCAGAGCTGAAGCAAAACTCACTACAGAGACAAATCTTCAAGCTGCATCTCCCACCCCCCAAGCTTGATGGCCTGGCTACAATGATTTATTAGCACATCCTTCATGTTTCTCCCCAGTGGGATTTTTTACCAGAATTCCTGATCATATCTTTGCAATCTTAACTCTGTCCCAACATAATCACCCACGTGGTAAGCCAGTATCTGACATACCCTTAAGCTCAGTGATTTCTGGTAGGATTCTTTCTTCTGGAACTCAAAGGGCAGCCCAGAGGGAGGGAGTAGCACATGCGGATTCCACGTGTGTCCCACAGACATGGGTCCAGACTCAGATGCAAAGCGGCTTCCTTATTTTCTCCCCTTCCCACCAAACCTTTCCACCCTGGCACACCTCCTCTACATTTCTGTTCACGACCACTCCACCATCAACCCGGAGCCCACACATCCGTCGGGTACATACCCCTCCCATGTCCACATGTGACACACTTTGAGTGCTCTCCCTTTTACTAATTGTCCTCCATTCCCTGCCTCCACTGTGGTGTCTCCTCCACTTACCCTCAATCTTGCTTCCCCTCAACATGGCTCACTTCCATGTCCAGGAATTCATCAACTCCTACCGGCCACAAGGTCGACTCCATTTCTGAATATTTATTCAATGAATCCAACTAAAGTGTTGAACTAGAACTTTGCACTCTAGCTCAAATTTTTGTCTTTCCAAGGAGAAAGGACAGATAAAGTAATTTATCATTCACTTATTGGACATTCAATTAATCGATTTTGTCGCTGGGTCTCCCTTGACAGCCTTCTTTTGATAGTTTCCCCCATCCAGGTTTCAAAGCACTTCCGAATGGCTTTGTCTCCTTTACCATCCCACTCAACTGCCTAGCTGCTATTTTTAGAAAAATCGGTCCCAGTCTGACAGTTCAATAGACCCTGAATTAATCTTTCCCAGCCATAATGTGCAAGGCCTGCCTTTGTAGGTGGATCTGCTTCGGCGTGCTTTTTAAACAGGCAAAAAATACAGATCCACACATTTGCTAAGAAATCATGTTTACTCCAGTGTTTGTTTTTAAGGAACATCACTCACAGATTGTTATTCAAATTGTTGGGATGTCAGAGAAGCATTCAGATCGCCACTTTCACATAGCTTCTGTAAAAAAAGAAAAAAAATCTCGCTTTCAAAAGGAAAATGGTATCAGCCTACAGGGATAGATAGCCTTTATCAGGTCATTCGCTTTGAGTCTGCCATCTGCATGGTCAATTTCAAGTGCGCAGGCTGCCTTCCCACAGACGTGGCCAGGGTTGGCGATAACAGTTGGATTCAGTAGAGGCCCTCTGGCTACAGCCTCTGCCAACTTAGTCCTCCATCGGAGGATGGACAAGGCTGACTCTGTTCTACCACCAGGCTGCTCTGCCATCTTTCATTAAACCAGGCTCTAGTGGGCAGGCAGCATGAAGTGGGAGCACCAGAGCCCTACCACCAGGTCCCTCCCACCACGGGCCTCCCTGGTCCTCTGCAACCAAAGAGACATGGGCATATCACATGGCAGAGATCTGGGCTCATCGCTCAGGAGAAAACATTTCAAAATGTGATCTGGAAGACCTTCCTCCCACCTTATCTTCCAGAGTCTGTACAATCCCCAAGCAAAAAAGTAAAAAATGGAATTATGAACGAAAGCTCAGAATGGGAGGGGTGTGGGTTTCCTAACTGAAGATACCTATGAAATGATCCCACAGGGTAGTTAGTGTGGGATACAGTAAACATATCCACTGCGCAGGTTTTAGATGCAGATTCAGGGTCCAGGAGAGCTCTCGGACTCCTTGAGGTGTTCTGGGCTGGAGATAAGGACAGCTGTCTGCACAGAAAGGCAGAGTGTAAGGGACATGAGTTAACGGTCTTCCCGTATTTTGGATATGTTCCTGCTGGGCTGGTGTCTTAGCCAGGGCTGATTTCTTGTGTGAGAAACATGGGATTTCTCCCTCCAAACAAGGCTGGGTAACTCCAAAGTTTCAAGAAAACTGAGGCAGGCAGTCAACCTGCAAAGACAGCTTTGATGACCATGAACCTCTGAGGGTAGACACTCTGAGGACCAGGAGCACTGTGGTCACTCACTGGGCCTTCCCATCCACAATGCTCATCAGGGACGGCCAATCACAAGTCAGAGATCCTGCCTTCCAAGACATGAACACACACACACACACACACACACACACACACACACACACACACACGGCTTGTGTATGTGTGTGTCTCTCTCAAGTAGAGCTTCAGGCAGCAAGAGAATCTGGGTTCCCAAGCAGCAGCCCCCAGGAGATGGGGGGATGTGAGGGGTTACATACAAGCTGGGGTCCTCTAGTTCACCCCCTCTGCAGGCAGTGACATCATGAAATGCTACAACCAGGCAGCAATGGGCCCTGATCCCAGGATGTCCTGAAGCATCACACATCCTCCCCACTTAGAATGGAGGCCCCATGGCTCCTCATAGGAATCCCTGGTATCCCACAATCACGAGGATATATTGTTGATGTTCTCAACAAGCATAATCAAGCACTCTGTTTTTTATTTGACTTTTGAAAAGTTAACACACAAAAATTGTTGTGTACAGCATTACAATTTTTAAGCCACGTATAGATTTGTGGGACCATGACAACAATCAGGACAGAACAGTTCTGTTCCCTGATAGCACTCATTCATTCAAGCCCACTGGGGTCCAGCCTGTCTTCCCCATGAAGTTTCACCTTTTCCAGAATATCCTGCACATGGATTCATACCGTATGCAAACCTGACATCTGACATATTTCACTCAACACAATGCCTTTGAAACCCATCCACATAGTCCTCTGCATAAGTCATTTAAATTAAACCTTTTTCATTGCTGAATCGTATTCCACTGAATACATGAGTCGTAATTTATCCAACAAGTGTGGGTTTCAAACATTTCAACCAAATGATTTCCAAGGACTCAGGGAAAGATAAATAATTTTGAATACCATGAGCACTAAACAGTTTACTATGACAGGGGCACTTTGGGGGTTCAGTAGGTTAAGTGTCCAGCTGTTGATTTCAGCTCAGGTCATGATCTCAGGGTTGTGAAACTGAGCCTCACATCAGGCTCTGAACAGGGCATGGAGTCTGTTTATGATTCTTTCTCTTCTTCTCCCTCTTTTCCATCCCACCTCACCACTTATGCATTCTCTCTCTCTCTCTCTCAAAAATAAAAGAAAAAAAGAAAGAAAAAAGAAAAACGTTTAATATGACAAAACAGTCTAATTACATAGAAACATTAAAAAAATATAGCACCAACATTTTAGCATAAAAACTAGTATAAGGTTAGCCAGCTCTCACACAACTCTCACTGCCTCTTTTTGGGTGAGTGGTTTTGTGCTTTTGGTTTGGTTTGGTTTTTAAAGACACAGACTTTGCATTGGTATTTCCTTTCTACCTAAATAGAAATTGGTGGGAAGGTAGTATATTTTGCATTCTCTTTAGTTGAGAGTCCTCTATCTGCAAGAATGCAGGTTTATTAAAATTCAACAGGATATGGGAAGAAATGAGCACGGATGGGCTAATGATATAAAAAAGAAAATCTCCCCTACTCACTCACCAAGGATCTTAAGAGAAAAACACAGATGAGAGTAAACATCTTTCTTTTGTGTACACAAAGCGTGATCTTGTACAAATACCTTGTTCCATATCCATGGATATGGAATGTAAGCTCACTAGAGTGGAATGTAAGCTCCATAAGGGCCAACAAAATCAGGTGGATTGCAATTTTCCCCCAATGATAAGTATTATAAACAATTAGGGAAATGCCTGGTACGTACAGATACTCAGTATTACCTAAATAACTTCTTCCCTTATAAATGTCAGTAAATTTTTTTCACTTAAGCTAGATTTTTAAAGCATAGTATCAAATATTTTATGCATTCATTTCTGCATACATAATATGTACTGATACATAGAGTCTGATGTGGAGCAGGTGAAGGGGAACAGAATTTTTCACCCCAAAAATCGATCTTTTGGGCATAAGGATTATTTTATTTTATTTAAGAAACAGCAGACACAAGAGAAGCTTTGAAAACCAAGTAGAAGTTACCCTTTTGTAAGAGATCTTTGGATTTATAAGGGAAATTTCCCCTTGTAAGGGCATCTCTTTTTCAAGATGGGGAGGGTTCTGTCTCTAGAAACTCCTCAGTGGAGAAATCAAAGACTTAAATCTACATAACATTACCCTTATTTAGTGTGCTTTTCTCAGTAACCTCTCATAACTGGCGTTCTCACCCTCCACCAACATCTTTTTTTGTCTGTAGCTGAAGATAGTATTTAAGGTGCTAACTTGGGCCATTTTGGGGAGTTACTCAGTTTTCCTGGGTCTCTCCCATGTATACAGGACATACATTTTTAGACGAACAAGGGAAAAAACAAACCAAAATTGTCTTTTTATTACAGGAGGGTCCCAGCCAATAACCTAGGAGGGTAAAAGGAAAATTATTTTCCCGCATCTACGCAGGGATAATGTAAGGGCATAGGCCCCAGTAATAGTAGTTGAGTGTTCATGGAATTTGCATTCTGATGGACCAGCAGGCAAACAGAATATAAGTAAGCAAATAAGTAAGCAAACAGATGTAAAATAAAAATTGCAGAATAGGAATGATATTATAAGAAAATACATGGGTGCTGTGATAGAGAATAATAGAAGAAACTACTCCCAGGCTTTTAACAAATCTTTATTTTTTTCTTTTCCCTTTCTTCCTGATCCTAGAATAATAAATAAAATCTCTCCCATTTTACTGAATCTTCTAAATAAGAGAGAATATTGTAAACAAAATTGCAGACTGGTTTCTTCACTATGGCATAGAATTTGTGACTCACAAAACCATTTTAACTATGAAGGATGTTAGTTCAGTCATATATTTCAGGCTTACTTAAAGAAAAAAAGACACATCTTAAAAATAATTGTATCCATGTGTACAATATATTGATTCTCTTATTAGTTATAACAATGGTGTAAATAGAAAGATGGCAAATTCAAGAAATCATTCAAATTGGTATTTTTCTTCTTATTGGTCAGATTCTCAAAGTCATACTAACCTACCACACTTCCTTCATTCCTTTACAATTTGATGTTTATTACTTTGTAGTAGGTAACTTTTTGATACTGGCTCTTTCCCCAAAGCATAATACCCTTGTTATCCACCCAATTTGGTATATGTTTCAATATTGTATTCCTTTTCAGTGCTGAGTAATGTTTTTTTAACCCTTCACCCATTGAAGGACAATAAGGATGTTTCCATTTTGCGATCATTACAAATACAGTTACTATAAACATTCAAGTACAGGTTTTCATCTGGATGTAATTTTTCATCTCTCTGGGATAAATGTCCAAGGTTATGATTACTAGGTTCTATGAGAAGAGTATATTCAGTTTTTAAAGAAATTACTAAGATATTTTCCAGAGAGACTATCCCACTTTACATTACCACTAGCAAGATACAAAAGATCCAGTTTCTTGCATCCCAGCATTTGGATTGTCTTAATTTTAGCTGTCCCAATAGCCACATAGTGATATCTCATTGTGGTTTTCATTTGCATTTCTTAAAGACTAATGATCCTGAATATATTTTCATGTGCTTGTTATCCATTGGTCTTTGATAACCTGTACTTTCCTGATGTTTCCCATTTTCCAGTTTTGTTGTTTATGGTTTTGCCATTTTTTTATGTATTGTATTTGTCAGAGAGAGAGCACAAGCAGGGGGAGCAGCAGCAGGCAGAGGGAGAAGCAGGTTCCCTGCTCAGCAAGGAGCCTGATGTGGGTCTTGATCCCAAAACCCTGAGATCATGACCTGAGCCAAAGGCAGATGCCCAGGTGCCCCCTTTTTCTGTATTGTAGACATAATTTCTTTGCCAGATATTTCTTCTAAGTTTGTGTTTTGTCTTTTTATCTTAAGGTATTTTAGAGGACAAAAATTGGTCTTTGATGAAGTTCAATTTATTGTTCTATACTTTTGTGGGTTTATTTCTGGGTTCTCTATTCTATTCCTTTGATTGGTTGGTCTTCCACTCAACAAGTTCTATAGTCTTTTAAGGTTTACATTTCTTAATTTTTATTTTTATAAATTGCATATATTTTAAGTATATAACAGTCATTTCATATACTTTGCAAAATGATTGCCACAAGCAAATTATCAGATATCTGTCACCTCACATACGTTCTCACAAAACACACATACATACACACACATACCTTTAAGATCTACTTAGCAAATTTCAATATAGTATGTATACAACACAGTATTAACTAGAGTTACCATGATATAAAATAGACTTTCAGAACTTCCTGTTTTGATTACTGTTTCCTTTGGTAGACATAGTAATTTCTACCACTTTTCCAAAATTGTTTAGCTATTATAACACCTGTTGCCTTTCCAAAGAAATTTTAGAATAAGCTTGCCAGTATCTACAAAAATCCACTAGAAATTTAATAAAAGTTGCATGAAACTTGTAGATCAACTAACTTGGGGAGAACTGACATATTTACTATGTTCATTCTTCCAATCTACAACCACTGTATGTGTCTCCATTTATTTAGTTCTTTAAAAATTTTTTTTCCATAAACATTTTATAGATTTTGGCATATAATTCCTGTACCTGGTTTATCGTATTTATATCAAACATTTTACCATTTAATTATAAATGGTATTTTAAATTCCATTTTCATATGCTTATTGCTAATATATAGAAATGCAGTTTATTTTTTTTTAATTGATCTTGTATCCTAGCATTTGTTGAACTCACATAGTTCTATGAGTTTTGGAGGACTAAGTTTCTCACAATTTTCTACATAGACATGTCATCTGCTCATAGAGATAGCATTGTTTCTAACTTTCCAATTTGTGGGTCTAATTTCCTTTTCTTGCTTTATTGTGCTGGCTAGAATATCCAATGCTATGTTGAATCAGAGTAGTAAGGGTAGAAATTTTGCCTTGTTCCAGATTTTAGGGGTGTATCATTCAGTTTTTCACCATTAGGTATGTTAGCTGCAGGTGTTTTAAAGATGATTTCATCAAATTTAGTTTTTTTTTTCTATTCCTAGGTTTGTGGAGAGATTCAATCATCAATGAGTGAGGAATTTTATCAAAAGTTTTTCTTATATTGATACAATCATATGACTCTAGCCTATTTTTTTTAGATTTTATTTGTTTATTTGACAGAGATCACAAGTAGGCAGAGAGGCAGGCAGAGAGAGAGAGAGGGAAGCAGGCTCCCCGCCGAGCAGAGAGCCCGACGTGGGACTCGATCCCAGGACCCTGAGACCATGACCTTAGCCAAAGGCAGTGGCCTAACCCACTGAGCCACCCAGGCGCTCGACTCTAGGCTATTGATGTGATGGATCACAAGGACTGATTTTTTTTTAAAACTATTGAACTAGCTTTGCATTAGTTGTGGCATATAATTTTTTAATTGCTGGCTTTGATTTGCTATTATCTTATTGAGTATTTTTGAGCTATGTTCATTAGAGATCATCACCTGTAATGTTTTGGTTGTTTTTTGTTTGTTTTCACTGTTTTGTCCAGTTTTGGGTATTTTTACTGAATGATCAATTCAGGATTTAATGATCTAATCCACTAACTCATGAAATAAAAAGCTAAGCCCTGGCACTCTGCCCCACAATGCCCCATCCCAGAGAATCCTGAGGAGGCTGGACAAGTCAGAAGCAAAGCTTCTGGCTGGGTTTGCAAACAATGTTGCCAAATTCAGATAAATTGGAGTTGTTCTAGAGTTTTACACCTATGAACTCAATTTCTTTAACAATTATAGCTCCAATCAGATTATTTTATATTGGTTGTTTTTTTTTCTTTGTGTTTCATCTTTTTTAGTTGTTTCAGTAGAAGGCTTCATTTGATACCACTTATTCCTCCATTGCTCTAAACAGAGATCTTTTGAAAATAATGCAAGTCACATTTTAAAAAATTGTCTAGAAAGAAGGCAGCAAGTCTCTGCATAATTGAGACCTCAAGAAATAAACCAGATAAAACACTGGGGCGTGGGTGCCTCTCTGGACAACACAGAAATTGTTAACAAAAAAAGTTTGGAAACTGATAAAATGAATTTTGCTAAGCAGTGCAAAAATCTAGGTGAAAAATAAACTCAATTATGATACTGAATAATTATAATAAAATATATCCACAGATATCTTAAAGACTAATTGCTGTTTTCTGGGCAGTTCCTGTAAATATGCATTAGGTCTGAAGCTAACTAATACATATGTATATCTTACAACATTTATTTTGGAAGGGCCTCACAGGCAAAAGATGGGTGCCCTGAACCAGTGCAAGAATAGGTCCTAATTCATTTATGAAAATCTTATAGACTCCAAAGTGAAATTGTTTGATTACAACTATTCTTACCTTTATAAAATACAATTCTTAGAAAGTATAGAAGTGGCTTTAATTTTAAAAACAAGTCACAGCAGTCTGCTGTGACTGCTGATTTGTTAAAATCCTGCTAATGGTAGATTGCTTAGACAGGACTCATATTTACATAAACATTTAAAATAATCAAAGATCAGAGCTCAAATATCAAACTCAGGCAAATGTCCATTTCCCTCTTCTTTGCTTCAACTGAAAATCAAAAGGGCTAATTTTACTAGTATCAAAAACATTTCCCCTTCTTAATAACCCCATGAGACTGAGGCCAAATCAAATGTGATATTTGCTTTTATATCAAAAACAAAGTAAACTTTTATAAATCAAATTTTATGCAGTCTATAATGTAAAGAACCAATGAGAGAGATTTATCTCAAAATCCATAAATTGAACACAAACTCACAGAATAAATTAAATTGAAAGAAAATCAACATCTAGGTTTAGGAAACAATAAATATGTAAAAAGATTGAAAAATAATATAGCAAGGCAATCAAAACCTCGAGAAAAAAGAGTGGCAAGGGATTGGTCCTACAGATAGAAAAATGAAATACAATGAGAAGAATGGTGTTAAAAGAATTTCCACATCACTGTCCAAAATGAGCACGACATTACCTTTTGGCCCTGCAGCAGGGATAGAGTTTCTGAGCACTGATCTTATTTCCATCTCTATAGTGCAATGGCTTTCCCTGGTCCTCAGAAAATAAAGCTTGCTGGGAAATTAATTTTGCAACTACTTAGTTCAAGACGATTTTTTGTAAAAAACACTAACATCAGAGAAACTCAAGCTTATCTGAAAGGGAAGTGACAGCCACTTGTAACTGAAGATCTGAATCATCATGCTATTGTTCAAAAAGACTAAGCCAATGTGGCTAAACCATTATCATCTATAAAGAAATTGTTGCCATACCCTGAGGGTTTGTGCCTCTATGGTAGTAAACATTTAGTGG
The DNA here is from genome assembly GCF_964662115.1 of Mustela nivalis. NCBI lineage: Eukaryota > Metazoa > Chordata > Mammalia > Carnivora > Mustelidae > Mustela > Mustela nivalis. The sequence continues at coordinate 29,885 of NW_028135073.1, forward strand.
ATATGTGTTTATGGTGGCAATACAGAGGACACTAATGGGATAGAAGATGAAAGGAAAGTGTGGATTTGTCTGTTTTAAGATTTTATTTGACGAGAGCACAAGCAAGGGGAGTAGCAGAGGGAGAGGGAGAAGCAGGTCCCCCGCCCTTCCCTGAGCAGGAAGCCCTGTGCACAGCTCGATGCCAGGACCCGGGGATCATGACCTGTGCTGAAGGCAGACACTCAATCAACTGAGCCACCTAGGTGCCCCCAAAGTGTGTTTTTAGTAATTATATGGTGTCATTTTATTTAAGAAAGGGGTGAGAAGGAAGAAACAAAAGGGAAGAGAGAACAAGGGGAAAGATTGAGTTCTCTTGGACACTGTCTCCCTGGACTCCTATTGCCTATGGCGGCTGGTATCTATCATACTAGTATGGCATTCCAAGACAGCATTAGCTCAGTAGTAATGACAACACCATTTGTTAAGCACCCACCACAGGCAAGATGTATCATTCTAAAAACATGATCATATCTAATTCTCAAACCAATTCTGCAAGATAGGGTCTTTACAGATAATGAAACTGAAGCCCTGAGGCAGTTAAGTATACCGCCAAAGGTCACACAGCTAGTAAGTAGACGAGTTCAATTCACAAGTCCCTACTTTTGGGGCAACTGGGTGGCTCAGTTGGTTTTAAATGGGACTCTTGATTTTGGCTCAGATCATGATCCCAGAGTTGGAGGTGGAGCCCCATAATATCCATGCTGGGTATGGAGACTGGTTTGGACTCTTCCTCTCCCTCTACCCCTGGCCCCTGCATATATGTGTGTGGTCCTAAGAAAAAAAAAAGTTTCTATTTTAACCACTGTGGTAGACTAGCTTAACTTTTTAAAATAATTCTTCATAAGAACAAGTCTTTTTCTTCTTCTTCTTCTTCTTCTTTTTTTTTTTTAACCGATGTAGCTTGTAAGCTCTTTCACATCTATGTTCGGACATTAGTTTTATTTTCTCATTTATTAAAAACGTTTTACTTAAGTGCAATCTCCCAAGATTCCTTCAAGCTCTATTACTATCTAGGTTTCTAGTCTGTAAAAACCTCAGCCTTATTCGAGCTCTCATCAGCATGATAGGTGCTCAATAAAATATTCAAAAATGACTTGTTTAATTAATGGATAACACCCCCCCATTTAAGGAAAAGAATGTTATAACATCAGTAGCCACTGAAGTGTCCATTTTGCTTGAGGAACTCAAAATATTTAGAATAAGACGATGAATTTGGTTGTTTTTATGCTTCGTTAAGGAGTGAACTGGCAAAATATTTTATGAGATGCCTATTCCAATTCTTTTTAAATTATAGCACTTCTGAGTTTGTATATATCACTTTCCTTTTCATAGTCTAACTTACTCGGTCAAAACCCATTTAACATTTCTAGTCCTACCTAACATTTTGCAAAAGGCAAGGATTCTCAGTCATTAATATATCTCAAATTATACTCTGTCATTGTTATTTTTGAATCACAAGACTTTTACACAATGAGCTATCATTCCAAAATGATCTTAAGTAACAATTTTAAAAAATTTCAATCCATTCTGTTGTGCCAGTGTATTATATTTCAACATGTTTTATCAAATATTTTAAAAACCACACAATATTTTTCTGTAAACACTTACACATGTGTCAGTGCTTGCATCATTTTATCTAATACTCTTGATAATCCAGTAAAGAGAATTCCCACAAACTAAGCTGATTTGTTATTCCCATGATCTATGTTTGACTATAGGTAGGAAAAATAAGACAAATTTGCAGAAGCATTTAAATAGGCTATTCAACATTCCAGACTACTTATTTAGGCTGAATAAGTATTTGGCAAATTAAAAACCACACAATTGTCATTGTGCTATAAACAATCCAAGGATAAAGATGTGGGAATAGTTAGATCAGAAAGATTCTAGGTGGCAACAGGGATGCAGAGAGGGAGGGAGTGAACATAATATTCTCCAGAACAATGGTTTAAGGCCAAGTACTTAGATAAATCTTGTCACTGATAAACAACGGTATCTATAACCATTTCTGTGGAGTAACATCTTCTTAGAACATTCACCATAGTAGAGAAACAATCTCAGTAGAGGCATCCAGACAAGTAGAGGTCCTAAAAATTTATGGAAGTAAACAAAGAAGATCAACCAGGTAATACTAATGCCCAGAAAGACTTATAACTTTATCTTGGAATTTTTGGGGCTTAAAGAAAATATGAATAAGCATATATTTATTACATATACTTATTGACAGTTGTATGTATAGGCACAGATACAAATATAAACATATTTTACCATTTTGAGATAGTATCTACTTTCTTAAATTCAAGCAGCTTTGGTTATAGCTACTGGAAGATTGTTTACAAAATATTTTTCACTAAATATTTAAGTCCAGATTGTTTAGGCAGATTTGAGACACTACTACCATTCCTGAAAGAGTAGAATGCAGTAAAAAACAAACAAACTCATCTTTCCATAAGAGGTCACAAATACCATAAGCTTGTGAATAGAACATAGAGGACAAAAAGTAAAAATCTCAGGTTCTGAAGTGGAAAAAAGAAGTAAGTAGTAGAGCCTTTAGAGCCACAATGTTTTAGGTCTGAAGATACCACTGAAGGAGACTGGAAAACCGCAAAAAAACAACACAAATACATCTGTGGGTAGAAGACCACTGCCTGGCCAAGACTCATGTGGTAAGCAAAAATACAGTTACCCAGGGTGCCTGGGTAGCTCTGCTGGTTAAACTTCTGCCTTTGGCTCAGATCACAATCCCAGGGTCCTGGGATGGAGCATCGCATCGGGCTCCCCGCTCAGCAGGGAGTCTGCTTCTCCCTCTCTCTCTCTCTCTCTGCAGGTTTGTGCTCTAGCCAATAAAATATTTTAAAAAAATAAAATAATACATCAGTTAAATCAGACACAGAGATTTTATTTCTGTTTCAAAAAGAAGAACATAAGCCACAACAAAAAGAAATAAAGTTGACCCTAGATCACAAAGTCCAAAGATTCTCAAGGAGATGGTCCTCAGTAATCAACAACTACAATACCTTCAAAAACAGAAAATATTTTCCATTAAATCTTGCCTATATATCAAGTTCTGGAACTTTCCTAATGCCTATAATAAAGGGGCACCAATGTAAACGCTTTTCTATGTTAGAGGCCATTTTGAATTAGTGAGGAAAAATTGGTCAGAAGTCTGAGCAAGAAACCATCCCCACCTTGTGGGCCTTTCCTTATGTGGCAGCAGTTGTCATAACTCAAGAAATCATATTCAGCCATGAACATCAGCGGTCCAAAATCAGAAAAAGCCTCTTTACCTTAGTTAATTCACCTTTTCCATTAATATTGAAACTGTGCTACTTTGAGAAAACTTTACAGTTAGAAGCATCTCTTTGTGGTCACAGCACTATGAGTGTAAATAGGCTGATCACTTTATTTTTCAAATTTGTTGCAGGTCTGAAATCACAATAAATAATCCATTAGAAGTTACCTATTAGTTATGTAGTTATTGGAAAACATCCAAATAACATGAAAGTTTTAGGTGTTATTTTATTTGAAACTTTTCCGCTCAGGGAGAACTTCAATAATATCTTGACATGTACTGTCACTTCTGTATAAGATGAATGTGCTGGTCTAGGTTTCTCCATGATATATCTCGATAACGTGGACAGACTGCTATATTTGGGGGCCTGAAGTATTTTAAGGAAAGTTTCTGGAGTTGGGCTATTCAAACCCAACAGTAAATGTTAACACTCAGTTGTCTTAAAATCTTAATTACCCTCACATTCCCATAGACTGCCGATACTTTCACACAAATGAAGTGTTCATTGGTATGAAGAAATTAGAAAATAGCAAGCCAACAATCTAGTATCTCTTTCAGGACTTTCAACCAGGTCTGGAGCCAATTCCTTGTTTTATTTATATTGAACCCTTTCATTTCTTGAGACCTGAGCTCTGGGGAGCCCATTCCCTAAGACATTTTCTTAGAAATATGCCTATATTCTGAAAGGAAATCTTCTGAGAAAAGAGTTAAGAAAATGAAAGAAAAAGCAAGAATCAAAGAAAAGACAAAGAATAAAAACAGAATCAGATAAACAAAACAGGTGAAGTCTAGAAAATAAGAAAGCTCAAGCTAAAAGAAAATCTCTGCCAATTTGAAATAAAACTCCCCAGGCTTATTCCAAGATTCAAACATAAGTACTACATCTGTGGCAAGGATCAGAACATTATTAAAATTTTAATATTCTAACACAATTTCTCTCTTCTTCTAGAATACCTAATTCCCATTTCCCTTATTACCTGCATTTGAGAAATATATTAATTTTTTCTAAGTCAATTTACATTTTTATAAAATACCTTTCCTTAAATATTTATTGGAAAAAAAAGTTTCAGAGAAGTAGAGTTTTTGAGACAGTAATTTGTTTTTGTATTAAATCAAAAATTTCCTTTTCAAATGAACAGATAATCCATGTTAGATATGTCTATTGGCTATTAGAAGGGTGAAAAATGGTAAGAGACTGCTCATAGAAAGAGTATTTGGAATTGCCAATAATTCCCAGGTCTTTATGTTTTATTTTGAGTTTTTTGTTAAATTAGTATAATAATAGTACATTTCCAATGTCAAGTTTAAATGAGGTTATAGTGCAGGCAATAAATTCACAATAAACGCCAGATATCAACATATTACTATTATTTTTATTGTCAGTATTATGGATAGGATTTAAAAGATGTTTTTCTAGAGAAAGGGGAATAACAAGTATAGAATCATCCTTCTATTTTTTGTTAATTTATCATCAACTCTCCACTTCAGAGATTAGGGTGAAAAAGAAAATAACCTGAAATGGGAAATAGAAAAATAAACTTGTCTATCAACTACTTTTATTAATTCACTAGTTCCAAAATAAATTACATTACATAGGTAGAGTAAAGCTGTTGAAATTCAGTAAGGCCATTTAATCGGAAAAAAAAAATCACATCAGGGACACCTGGGTGGCTCAGTCAGTTAAGCATCTGCCTTTGGCTCTCCTCATGATCCCAGGGTCCTGTGATCAAGCCCGGAATTGGGTTTATGGGAGCCTACTTCTCCCTCTGCCTGCTGTTTCCCCTGTTTACTCCCCCTGCTCTTGTGCTCTCTCTCTCTCACTCTCTCTCTCTCTGACAAGTATTTAAGTAGAATCTTTTTTTTTTTTAAAATCAAATATACAATGGAGTATTACTCAGCCATCAGAAAGGATGAATACCCACCATTTGCACTGACATGGATGGAACTGGAGGGAATTATGCTAAGTGAAATAACTCAAGCAGATAAAGACAGTTATCACATGGTTTCACTCATAGGTGGATTATAAGGAATAGCACAGAGGACCACAGGGGAAGGAGGGAAAACTGAATGGGAAACTGAATGAAGAAATCAGCAAGGGAGACAAACTATGAGAGACTCTGGATTCCAGGAAACAAACTGAGGGTTATTGGTATTAAGGAGGACATGTGTTGTGATGAGCACTGGATGTTAAACACAGCTAATGAATTGTTGAACACTACATCAAAAAACTAATGATGTACTATATGCTGGCTAACTAAACATAATAAAAATAAAATAAAAATAAAATCAATTGATGTGGTTGTAACATTTAAATTCTTTTAAAAAACTGGGTCTCATGAAACTGACATACAATGATTGGTTGTTCTCCAAATTCAAAGAACTCGACCCTTTAATAATATCAAGATTAAAGGAAAAACAAAATCTTCATTTTTTTATTAAGTCTAAGATATTCTCTATTAGAGATTTTCACCTGGTCAAGTATGAACAACTTACTATATGGGTCTCCAAATGAATTGCTGGTTTGGTCTCATTTGCCCGTGAAACAGAGGGTAGTTAATTTGGAAATCTCTTTCCTTAGGTTTCTGTCACAACTATTTTCCTTAAAACTCTCCAGAACTTTAAATGGAAGTCTATGGAAATACAAAATAAGAAAATAAAATTGAGAGAAAGAATAACAAAGATAAAATACATTTTAGAATAAAGACAGAAAAATAAAATGTGTTGAAGAGTCAGAATGACAAAGCACAAGGTGTGGGGGAGGGGTAGGAATTTGTTCTATACTCAATACATATTGCAAGGGCTGATGGTAAAATTCCAGACTCATCTGTGGGCATAGCACAGATGGCAAAGGATATGGAAGATTTCTCATTAGTGGATTTATAACATGCTTTAAGCTCTAAGCTCAAGTTAAGGTAATTTCAGATTCAAGAGAGCTTTCCAACAAGGTCTCATACCCAAAGCAAATTATCTGCTAAAAACTTTCCATTTTTGCAGAACTCTCTTTTAACACTTTCTATAATTTCCTGAAAAATAAATAAACAGAGAACTCAGCTGGATGCAAACAGCTGCATGAATTCAACTCTTCTTTTTTTTTTAATTTTTTATTTTTTATAAACATATATTTTTATCCCCAGGGGTACAGGTCTGTGAATCACCAGGTTTACACACTTCACAGCACTCACAAAACAACATACCCCCCCAATGTCCATAATCCCACCCCCTTCTCCCAAACGCCCTCCCCCCAGCAACCCTCAGTTTGTTTGGTGAGATTAAGAGTCACTTATGGTTTGTTTCCCTCCCAATCCCATCTTGTTTCATTTATTCTTCTACCCACTTAAGCACCCATGTTGCATCACCACTTCCTCATATCACGGAGATCATATGATAGTTGTCTTTCTCTGCTTGACTTATTTCGCTAAGCATGATACGCTCTAGTTCCATCCATGTTGTCACAAATGGCAAGATTTCATTTCTTTTGATGGCTGCATAGTATTCCATTGTGTATATATACCACATCTTCTTGATCCATTCATCTGTTGATGGACATCTAGGTTCCTTCCATAGTTTGGCTATTGTGGACATTGCTGCTATAAACATTTGGGTGCACGAGCCCCTTTGGATCACTACATTTGTATCTTTAGGGTAAATACCCAATAGTGCAATTGCTGGGTCATAGAGCAGTTCTATTTTCAACATTTTGAGGAACCTCCATGCTGTTTTCCAGAGTGGCTGCACCAGCTTGCATTCCCACCAACAGTGTAGGAGGGTTCCCCTTTCTCCGCATCCTCGCCAGCATCTGTCATTTCCTGACTTGTTGATTTTAGCCATTTTGACTGGTGTGAGGTGATATCTCATTGTGGTTTTGATTTGTATTTCCCTGATGCCGAGTGATATGGAGCACTTTTTCATGTGTCTGTTGGCCATCTGGATGTCTTCTTTGCAGAAATGTCTCTTCATGACTTCTGCCCATTTCTTGATTGGATTATTTGTTCTTTGGGTGTTGAGTGTGCTAAGTTCTTTATAGATTCTGGACACTAGTCCTTTATCTGATATGTCGTTTGCAAATATCTTCTCCCATTCTGTCAGTTGTCTTTTGATTTTGTTAACTGTTTCCTTTGCTGTGCAAAAGCTTTTGATCTTGAGGAAATCCCAATAGTTCATTTTTCCCCTTGCTTCCCTTGCCTTTTGCGTTGTTCCTAGGAAGATGTTGCTGTGGCTGAGGTAGAAGAGGTTGCTGCCTGTGTTCTCCTCAAGGATTTTGATGGATTCCTTTTGCACATTGAGGCCTTTCATCCATTTTGAGTCTATTTTTGTGTGTGATGTAAGGAAACGGTCCAATTTCATTTTTCTGCATGTGGCTGTCCAATTTTCCCAGCACCATTTATTGTAGAGGCTGTCTTTTTCCCATTGGACATTCTTTCCTGCTTTGTCAAAGATTAGTTGACTGTAGAGTTGAGGGTCTATTTCTAGGCTCTCAATTCTGTTCCATTGATCTATGTGTCTGTTTTTGTGCCAGTACCATGCTGTCTTGATGATGACAGCTTTGTAAAAGAGCTTAAAGTCCGGAATTGTGATGCCACCAACGTTGGCTTTCTTTTTCAATATCCCTTTGGCTATTCGAGGTCTTTTCTGGTTCCATATAAATTTTAGCATTATTTGTTCCATTTCTTTAAAAAAGATGGATGGTACTTTGATAGGAATTGCATTAAATGTGTAGATTGCTTTAGGTAGCATAGACATTTTCACAAAATTTATTCTTCCAATCCAGGAGCATGGAACATTTTTCCATTTCTTTGTGTCTTTCTCAATTTCTTTCATGAGTACTTTATAGTTTTCTGAGTATAGATTCTGTGCCTCTTTGGTTAGGTTTATTCCTAGGTATCTTATGGTTTTGGATGCAATTGTAAATGGGATTGACTCCTTAATTTATTTTTCTTCTGTCTTGTTGTTGGTGTAGAGAAATGCAACTGATTTCTGTGCATTGATTTTATATCCTGACACTTTACTGAATTCCTGTACAAGTTCTAGCAGTTTTGGAGTGGAGTCTTTTGGGTTTTCCACATATAGTATCATATCATCTGCGAAGAGTGATAATTTGACTTCTTCTTTGCCAATTTGGATGCCTTTAATTTCCTTTTGTTGTCTGATTGCTGAGGCTAGGACCTCTAGTACCATGTTGTATAGCAGTGGTGACAATGAACATCCCTGCCGTGTTCCTGACCTTAGCGGAAAAGCTTTCAGTTTTTCTCCATTGAGAATGATATTTGTGGTGGGTTTTTCATAGATGGCTTTGATGATATTGAGGTATGAGCCCTCTATCCCTACACTTTGAAGAGTTTTGATCAGGAAGGGATGCTGTACTTTGTCAAATGCTTTTTCAGCATCTATTGAGAGTATCATATGGATCATATGGTTCTTGTTCTTTCTTTTATTGATGTGTTGTATCTCATTGACTGATTGCGGATGTTGAACCAAACTTGCAGCCCTGGAATAAATCCCACTTGGTCGTGGTTAATAATCCTTTTAATGTACTGTTGAATCCTATTGGCTAGTATTTTGTTGAGTATTTTTGCATCTGTGTTCATCAAGGATATTAGTCTATAGCTCTCTTTTTTGGTGGGATCCTTGTCTGGTTTGGGGATCCTGGTGATGCTGGCCTCATAAAATGAGTTTGGAAGTTTTCCTTCCATTTCTATTTTTTGGAATAGTTTCAGGAGAATAGGAAATAGTTCTTCTTTAAATGTTTGGTAGAATTCCCCCGGGAAGCCGTCTTGCCCTGGGCTTTTGTTTGTTTGGAGATTTTTAATGACTGTTTCAATCTCCTTACTGGTTATGAGTCTGTTCAGGCTTTCTATTTCTTCCTGGTTCAGTTGTGGTAGTTTATATGTTTCTAGGAATGCATCCATTTCTTCCAGATTGTCAAATTTATTGGCGTAGAGTTGCTCATAGTATGTTCTTATAATAGTTTGTATTTCTTTGGTGTTAGTTGTGATCTCTCCTCTTTCATTCATGATTTTATTTATTTGGGTCCTTTCTCTTTTCTTTTTGATAAGTTGGGCCAGGGGTTTATCATTTTATTAATTCTTTCAAAGAACCAGCTCCTAGTTTCATTGATTTGTTCTATTGTTTTTTTGGTTTCTATTTCATTGATTTCTGCTCCAATCTTTATGATTTCTCTTCTCCTGCTGGGCTTAGGGTTTCTTTCTTGTTCTTTCTCCAGCTCCTTTAGGTGTAGGGTTAGGTTGTGTACTTGAGACCTTTCTTGTTTCTTGAGAAAGGCTTGTACCACTATATATTTTCCTCTCAGGACTGCCTTTGTTGTGTCCCACAGATTTTGAACCGTTGTATTTTCATTATCATTTGTTTCCATGATTTTTTTCAATTCTTCTTTAATTTCCCGGTTGACCCATTCATTCTTTAGAATGATGCTGTTTAGTCTCCATGTATTTGGGTTATTTTCAAACTTCCTGTTGTGGTTGAGTTCTAGCTTTAGAGCATTGTGGTCTGAAAATATGCAGGGAATGATCCCAATCTTTTGATACTGTTTGAGTCCTGATTTAAAACCAAGGATGTGATCTATTCTGGAGAATGTTCCATGTGCACTAGAGAAGAATGTGTATTCTGTTGCTTTGGGATGAAATGTTCTGAATATATCTGTGATGTCCATCTAGTCCAGTGTGTCGTTTAAGGCCTTTATTTCCTTGCTGATCTTTTGTTTGGATGATCTAGCCATTTCAGTGAGGGGAGTGTTAAAGTCCGCTACTATTATTGTTTATGTGTTTCTTTGATTTTGTTATTAATTGGTTTATATAGTTGGCTGCTCCCACGTTGGGGCATAGATATTTAAAATTGTTAAATCTTCTTGTTGGACAGACCCTTTGAGTATGATATAGTGTCCTTCCTCATCTATTATAGTCTTTGGCTTAAAATCTAATTGATCTGATATAAGGATTGCCACTCCTGCTTTCTTCTGATGTCCATTAGCATGGTAAATTCTTTTCCACCTCCTCACGTTAAATCTGGAGGTGTCTTCGGGGAAAAATGAGTTTCTTGGAGGCAACATATAGATGGGTTTTGTTTTTTTATCCATTCTGATACCCTGTGTCTTTTGACAGGGGCATTTAGCCCATTCACATTCAGGGTAACTATTGAGAGATATGAATTTAGTGCCATTGTATTGCCTGTAAGGTGACTGTTACTGTACATGGTCTCTGTTCCTTTCTGATCTACCACTTGTAGGCTCTCTCTTTGCTTAGAGGACCCCTTTCAATATTTCCTGTAGAGCTGGTTTGGTGTTTGCAAATTCTTTCAGCTTTTGTTTGTCCTGGAAGTTTTTAATCTCTCCTTCTATTTTCAATGATAGCATAGCTGGATATAGTATTCTTGGCTGCATGTTTTTCTCGTTTAGTGCTCTGAAAATATCATGCCAGCTCTTTCTGGCCTGCCAGGTCTCTGTGGATAAGTCAGCTGCCAATCTAATATTTTTACCATTGTATGTTACAGACTTATTTTCCCGGGCTGCTTTCAGGATTTTCTCTTTGTCACTGAGACTTGTAAATTTTACTATTAGGTGACGGGGTGTGGGCCTATTCTTATTGATTTTGAGGGGCGTTCTCTGAACCTCCTGAATTTTGATGCTCGTTCCCTTTGCCATATTGTGGAAATTCTCCCCAATTTTTCTCCAGTATACCTTCTGCTCCCCTCTCTTTCTTCTTCTGGAATCCCAATTATTCTAATGTTGTTTCGTCTTATGGTGTTACTTATCTCTTGAATTCTCTCCTCGTGGTCCAGTAGCTGTTTGTCCCTCTTTTGCTCAGCTTCTTTATTCTCTGTCATTTGGTCTTCTATATCAGTAATTATTTCTTCTGCCTCATTTATCCTAGCAGTGAGAGCCTCCATTTGATTGCACCTCATTAATAGCTTTTTTGATTTCAACTTGGTTAGATTTTAGTTCTTTTATTTCTCCAGAAAGGGCTTTTATATCTTTCGAGAGGGTTTCTCTAATATCCTCCATGCCTTTTTCAAGCCTGGCTAGAACCTTGAGAATTGTCATTCTGAACTCTAGATCTGACATATTACCGATGTCTGTATTGATTAGGTCCCTAGCTTTGGTACTGCCTCTTGTTCTTTTTCTGCGTTGAATTTTTCCATCTTGTCATTTTGTCCAGATAAGAGTATATGAATGAGCAAGTAAGATATTAAGAGGGTGGCAACAACCCCAGGAAAATATGCTTTATCCAAATTAGAAGAGATCCCAAATCGTGAGGGGGGAGAAAGGGGATAAAAAGAGGTCAAAAAGGAAGAAAAAAGAAAAAAAAAAGAAAAGAAAAGAATTTAAAAAAAACAAATAAGAAAAATATAAAAAATTATATATATATATATATATATATATATATATATATATATATATTAGATAAACTAGTTACAAAACGTTAAAAAAGAAAAAGGTAAAAGTTAAAAAAAAATTTAACCAGAAGGTGAGAAAAAAAACAAAAAATGAAAAAAAAATTAAATTAACTGCAAGACAAAAAAAAAAAAATCACAGGAAAAAAGCCAGGAGTTCCGTGCTTTGCTTTCTCCTCCTCTGGAATTCTGCTGCTCTCCTTGGTATTGAAACCGCACTCCTTGGTAGGTGTACTTGGTCTCATCAGGATTTCTTGTTGATCTTCTGGGGGAGGGGCCTGTTGTAGTGATTCTCAAGTGTCTTTGCCCCAGGCAGAATTGCACCGCCCTTATCAGGGGCCGGGGAGAGTAATCCGCTCGGGTTTGCTTTCAGGAGCTTTTGTTCCCTGAGCGCTTTCTGTAGAGTTCTGGAGGATGGGAATACAAATGGCCGCCTCCTGGTCTCCGGCCCGGAGGAGCCGAGAGCCCAGGGCCCCACTCCTCAGTTTGCCCTCAGAGAACAGCGCCCAGTTACTCCCGTCTGACTGACCTCCGGCCACGCTCCGAGCTCACCAAGCCTGGGACTGGTTCAAGGTAACACCGAGCTGTGATGTTACTGTCGGCTCTGTCTCTGTAGCTGGCTTTCCCATTCCAACACCCGCAAGCTCTGCGACACTCAGACACCCCCGATCCTTCTGTGACCCTGCGGGACCTGAGGCCACGCTGACCCCACGTGGGCTTCGCCCCGGCTTAGCCTCAGGAGCGATGTCCCTCAGCGGAACAGACTTTTAAAAGTCCTGATTTTGTGCGCCATTGCTCCGCCGCTTGCCGGAAGCCGGCCCCTCCCCCCGGGGTCTATCTTCCCGTCGCTTTGGATTCACTTCTCCGCCGGTCCTACCTTTCAGAAAGTGGTTGTTTTTCTGTTTCCAGAATTGCTGTTCTTCTTCTCTTCAATCTGCCGATGGATTTTCAGGTGTTTGCAATCTTTAGATAAGCTATCTAGCTGATCTCCGGCTAGCTGAAGTAGTCTCAGCCTGCTACTTCTCCGCCATCTTGACTCCTCCGAATTCAACTCTTCTTGACTGATCTCCAATTCCCTCATTTTGTCCCCAAGGTAATTCTAAGTATTAGAATGAAAAAAAAAAAGTAAACAAGAGATAAAGAAATACATGCTATCATAAGGTCTCTTAGACATAATTCTTCCAATTAAAAGTAACAGGAGAATTTTAATAAGTCAGCAAATTTTAACCATTTCTTAATTATACAGTTCCACACATAATAATCATCTGAAAGAGGCCAGTATAACCAGTACGTCATACAGAAAAGACAGAATTTTAGGTGAGGAAAAAGATGTACTTACTAAGGACAATTGGGCAAATCACTAACATCTGGAAAAGGGTGCTAGAGGATGTTTGATTCTCAATATTATGACTAAGTTTCTTGCTACTGCTAGAGAAGTTTCCATGCAAGGTTGCTGTTACAGACTAAACTGTCTTCCACTGGTATTCTTACATTGAAGTCCTTACCCCCAGAACTCAGAATGTGACTCTTGGAGATAGGGTCTCTGAAGAATAAAACAAGTAAATAAGGTCATTAGGGAAAGTTCTAATTCAGTATGACTGGCATCCTTATAAGAAGATAAGAGAAGATTAGGACACAATCATCCAGAGGGGAGACCATGTGAAGATACAGGGAGATGATGACCATCTACAAACAAGGAGAGAGACTTCAGAAGAAACCCACCTGCCAGTACCTTGATCTTGAACTTCCAGCCTACAAAATCATGAGAAACATATTTCTGTTTTTCAGCTACTTGTAAGACTGAGATATTATGCTAAATGGCAGGACTTTCAAACTAATAGTTTGGAAAATGTTACTATGATCAACTCGATTTTTTTTTTCAATAATCAGTACATAGGATCTCCAGCTAATTTTCCTCCCTTTCTAGTTCATTAACATATTTCCCATAAACTGAATAGGAATTAAAAGAAAAATCAATTTGGTAAACATTTGTTGCTGGGAGTTTACTTAAGAAAAAACATCTCTTTCCTCTTCTTGAATTCAAATTAGGGTTAGGCCCTCTCTCTTCATGCTCTTCCTATGGCACTTAGAGTATATTATAGCTCATTTCTAGATTATGAACTCTCTGCAAGTAGATTTTTTGCACATCTATAACTGCCCTTATATTGCCTGGGACAGGATATTCCTAGTACCTTAGGTAATGCTTGACACACATCAGGCACTTACTAAATGTAACAGGTATTCAATGTTTGCTTAATCAGGGAACCCTACCACATCATTAACTTTCCTCTTTTTTTTTAACTAATTGAGAAACAAAACTTAAGTGACTTTTCCAAAATCACATCAGTTTTGTTTTTGAAGGGACCCAACAAATCGCACTCCTCATTTCCTTAGTTCTGAACCATTAATGAAGACAAAGGAGTCTAAAAATAGAAGCCAAAATGTTATTTTTATTATTAAGATTGAGTTAAAGAACATAGTCTAGGTTTGTAAGAACCAAGGGTTTCCTAATATAAAACTCTAAAAGTAGATGTTCCTATCATTCTCAGACAACGGAATTGGAGTGCACATCATGTAAAATATGATGGAAGAGACCTGGAAGAGAAACCAAAATGACTTATTCCTTGGCAACTGGATTGTACACAGAGGAAGAAATAACTGGCATTTTGACACTCAAGAACAAGATAAGCCACTGCATTCTCCTAGACAGTAGTATGCCTGGGAGTTAAGAAAAGTCAGAAGAGTTGCCCTAGTGGAGCTCCCTCTACAGGGAAGGAAATGCAAGGAGCAAGTGTTGCCCAGCCGGCACCTTACCAACCAGCACGGAATGTATGGCGCTCAGACTCCTCTTCTAACACCAAGACTTCTCTTACTATATTTGCCTTCGTAAAATGATTCCGCAGATTTGAGAAAAAGAGTCAACCTGAATTCAGAGGTCTCCCTATATTTGAATGGTGACTGTTTGGATTTTATGTTAGTGTAGCAGTGAAGTTTTTAAAGACGTATTATATACAAAGCTCCACATTTGGCACGTGATAGAAACCACACAGAGAACACAAAGACCATCTAGTAAGATATCACACACACACACACAGACACACAAACACACACACACACACACAGAATCCAACTTGGAGCATTTCTGACCTGTTGCAAATACAAAAAAAGACTGGAAATGAGGGTTGGGAACAGAGAGAGATTAATAGTGGGGGAAAGGAAATTTTTTCCTAAAAGATTTTCAGCTGCATTAGTGCAGCTACTTGCTATTTTCAGAAATAAGGAACAAGAAAATTTGTTCTCTAGGTTTTCAAATGATCCTTCCAATTAGCCCTGAGTACAATTGTAAGGAACTATTGCCTACCACCACTGGTGTGCTGGTCAGTGTTTTAACAACGGGCTCTTGGAGCCCTGATTTGTAACGTTTGCTGATTTCTAGCATTCACTGATTTCAGTGGTATAAATATTCTAACCATAGTCCATTTCAAGCTCCTGCAGGACATCAACAGTGCACAAAATTCCTGAAAATTTAACACTCGGTTCTCAGCAGTCAGCGCACGCTTGTTCCAGAAAGATGCCTAGAGAAGTAAAGCTCCACTGGAAAGGGTACAGATGGCCAGTGGAGGGATTCAGCTCTGTAATGTAGCAGGTGAAACAAGACTCTTGGGAGCCCATAGAGTTATCCAGGGAAACACACTAGGGCTTGGCTTGGGAAAGACACTGCATTCTGGCACACTCAAGAACAGTTGAAGAATGGGTTTAGGCTCAAGCTGAGGGGTAATCTTACAGCTTTTCCCATAATTTTCTAATTATGGAAATAGGACATTGGAAATAGGAAATGATTTAAACAAATAAACAAATAGAAAGAGCTATACCAAGAAGAGACATTCTCCCTCGATAATAGCAGTACCGATCTCAGCTACGATTCTAACACTGCTAACGAGAACTTCTAGTTTTTACTTGTCAACAACCACTGATTACTGGATGCTAAGACTGTCAGAAATAAGGAACAGCCAAGGTAATTAGTAGAAATAATACACTGAACATTTCAACTGACCTCATGCTGAGAATGATAAAACTCATAATTTACAGCCAGTGTGTAAAAGGATGAAATGCAAGCATTTTCCATACATAAAAGGCTTATATATGCACAGAGGCACAGGATGAAACTTTAATTTTAATAGTGGGGGCTTTTGGGGGTTCTAACCAATTGTGGATCTCTTTGAGGGTGCACAGTGACTTTTCGTAGGTAGTTAATTAGAGACGGTGTCTGACTGAGAACAATGGAAACGTGAAAAAGTAAATGAAGATTGAAA
Organism: Mustela nivalis; assembly: GCF_964662115.1. Taxonomy (NCBI): domain Eukaryota; kingdom Metazoa; phylum Chordata; class Mammalia; order Carnivora; family Mustelidae; genus Mustela; species Mustela nivalis. Next base: position 45,932 of record NW_028135073.1, read on the forward strand.
AAACCTCTGATGACAGAAGAGATTACAAATGCTATTAAAGATTGAGCAGTAGGAGGGGGTAATGGAATGCAAACTTTTTACAGTTCTTGGATATTTGCATACTAGATTCCTATTGTTTATACCTGGAAATATGGGGAAGAATACAGAAGGCAGAGGAGGAGAAGGCTGTTGCCGCCTTGTGATTTGATATTATCTTTCCTCAACAGTAATGAATTGCTCTTTCATTCTCTCTCTCATGTTTAAAACATTGTCAATAAAGTCCTCTTAATTTGGAAAATCTTTGGATTATTCCACCCTTGCAAATGCCCACCTTGCATCTTTTGCAGGTGGACCTTTTAAATCTGAACTCCTCTGAGAGGTCCTGTACCACTACAAGGATTTATTTATTGTAGAGTCTTTTCAAACGGTGTTTAGACATGCAAGGTTTTCAGGTCAACAGGTCACACCCATAAAGCCTGGGCTTTGGAGCTAGACTGATGAGTTCAGATTATAGCACTGCTTTGGCTGCCTGTAGGAGCTGGAGCAAGTGATCTAATCTCTGAATTTTCATCCCCTACCCCCACTTTGTAACTTGATAGTAATATGTTGCAATGTAATCCTTGTGACTTAATAGTAGATAGTTTTTGTTTAATCATGTGTCTAGCCCAGTGCCAAGACCAAAACAATTGCTCAACAATCATTGAGTATCCACCCTTCTTCTTAACTTTTCAAAATCTATTTTCCTAATATCTAGTACTACTTCCCCTAAAACTAGGTTTAATTCTGTAACTACATGTTCTTTAACAACTGTTAACAATGCTTTAATGATCTATGGCTCCGTATCAATTAGAAGCAAATCTAAGGCATATGTGAAAATGTATCTGAATCTGCTCCCCTCCCTCAACAAGGAGTGTTTGGTGGGGGACGTTTGTGGGGGGGGGGATTTTGCAAAGGCAAATCCTCTCCCACCACTGATCTAGAACATCAGCTGTACTGGTTGTTTTCATCTCTCTGAGTAAAAAACAAATCACCAAATAAGCAAGAAAATAATTTATCAGATATTTTGTTTGAGGCAGAATGGGGCTTCAAATCAAATATTTATTAAATATTTATATCCATATCTTTTCATGGCTTGGTAATTCATTTCTCTAGCATTAAATAATATTCCATTGTTTGCATGTACTACACTTTATTTGACCTTTCACCTATGGAAGGATATCTTGGTTGCTTCCAACCTTTTGTCAGTTATGAATAAAACTATATAGACATTTTTGTGGGTATAGTTTTCATCTTCTTTGGATAAATACCAAGAACTGCTACTGCTGAATCATCTGGCAAGAATATGTTTAGTTTTGTAAGAAACTGCCAAGTTGTTTTCCATTCTTTATTCTCAATAGACATGGAAGAACATTCCTGTTGCTCCACATCCTCACCAACATTTAGTGTTCTGTGGTCAGTGTTCTGGATTCTGGGTATGTACTGGTGTCTCCTTTTTGTTTTAATTTGCATTTTCCTGATGACATATGATGTGAAGCATCTTTTTATATGCTTATTTGCCATCTGTAATATTTTCTTTTGTGAGGTATCTGCTAAGGTCTTTGGCTCATTTTTATTTATTTATTTATTTATTTATTTATTATTTTTTTTAAGATTTTTTATTTTTTATAAAAATATATTTTTATCCCCAGGGGTACAGGTCTGTGAATCACCAGGTTTACACACTTCACAGCACTCACCAAAGCACATACCCTCCCCAATGTCCATAATCCCACCCCCTTCTTCCAAACCCCCTCCCCCCAGCAACCCTCAGTTTGTTTTGTGAGATTAAGAGTCACTTATGGTTTGTCTCCCTCCCAATCCCATCTTGTTTCATTGATTCTTCTAATACCCACTTAAGCCCCCATGTTGCATCACCACTTCCTCATATCAGGGAGATCATATGATAGTTGTATTTCTCTGCTTGACTTATTTCACTAAGCATGATATGCTCCAGTTCCATCCATGTTGTCGCAAATGCCAAGATTTCATTTCTTTTGATGGCTGCATAGTATTCCATTGTGTATATATACCACATCTTTTTGATACATTCATCTGTTGATGGACATCTAGGTTCTTTCCATAGTTTGGCTATTGTGGACATTGCTGCTATAAACATTCAGGTGCATGTGCCCCTTTGGATCACTACGTTTGTATCTGTAGGGTAAATACCCAATAGTGCAATTGCTGGGTCATAGAGCAGTTCTATTTTCAACATTTTGAGGAACCTCCATGCTGTTTTCCAGAGTGGCTGCACCAGCTTGCATTCCCACCAACAGTGTAGGAGGGTTCCCCTTTCTCCGCATCCTCGCCAGCATCTGTCATTTCCTGACTTGTTGATTTTAGCCATTCTGACTGGTGTGAGGTGATATCTCATTGTGGTTTTGATTTGTATTTCCCTGATGCCGAGTGATATGGAGCACTTTTTCATGTGTCTGTTGGCCATCTGGATGTCTTCTTTGCAGAAATGTCTGTTCATGTCCTCTGCCCATTTCCTGATTGGATTATTTGTTCTTTGGGTGTTGAGTTTGCTAAGTTCTTTATAGATTCTGGACACTAGTCCTTTATCTGATATGTCGTTTGCAAATATCTTCTCCCATTCTGTCAGTTGTCTTTTGATTTTGTTAACTGTTTCCTTTGCTGTGCAAAAGCTTTCGATCTTGAGGAAATCCCTTGCTTCCCTTGCCTTTTGCGTTGTTCCTAGGAAGATGTTGCTGCGGCAGAGGTCGAAGAGGTTGCTGCCCGTGTTCTCCTCAAGGATTTTGATGGATTCCTTTCACACATTGAAGTCCTTCATTCATTTTGAGTCTATTTTTGTGTGTGGTGTAAGGAAATGGTCCAATTTCATTTTTCTGCATGTGGCTGTCCAATTTTCCCAGCACCATTTATTGAAGAGACTGTCTTTTTTCCATTGGACATTCTTTCCTGCTTTGTCAAAGATTAGTTGACTCTCTCTATTCTGTTCCATTGATCTATGTGTCTGTTTTTGTGCCAGTACCATGCTGTCTTGATGATGACAGCTTTGTAATAGAGCTTGAAGTCCGGAATTGTGATGCCACCAACGTTGGCTTTCTTTTTCAATATCCCTTTGGCTATTTGAGGTCTTTTCTGGTTCCATATAAATTTTAGCATTATTTGTTCCATTTCTTTGAAAAAGATGGATGGTACTTTTATAGGAATTGCATTAAATGTGTAGATTGCTTTAGGTAGCATAGACATTTTCACAATATTTATTCTTCCAATCCAGGATCATGGGACATTTTTCCATTTCTTTGTGTCTTTCTCAATTTCTTTCATGAGTACTTTATAGTTTTCTGAGTATAGATTCTGTCTCTCTTTGGTTAGGTTTATTCCTAGGTATCTTATGGTTTTGGATGCAATTGTAAATGGGATTGACTCCTTAATATCTCTTTCTTCTGTCTTGCTGTTGGTGTAGAGAAATGCAACTGATTTCTGTGCATTGATTTTATATCCTGACACTTTACTGAATTCCTGTACAAGTTCTAGCAGTTTTGGAGTGGAGTCTTTTGGGTTTTCCACATATAGTATCATATCATCTGTGAAGAGAGATAATTTGCCTTCTTCTTTGCCGATTTGGATGCCTTTAACTTTCTTTTATTGTCTGATTGCTGAGGCTAGGACTTCTAGTACTATGTTGAATAGCAGTGGTGATAATGGACATCCGTGCCGTGTTCCTGACCTTAGTGGAAAAGCTTTCAGTTTTTCTCCATTGAGAATGATATTTGTGGTGGGTTTTTCATAGATGGCTTTGATGATATTGAGGTATGTGCCCTCTATTCCTACACTTTGAAGAGTTTTGATCAGGAAGGGATGCTGTACTTTGTCAAATGCTTTTTCATCATCTATTAAGAGTATCATATGGTTCTTGTTCTTTCTTTTATTGATGTGTTGTATCACATTGACTGATTTGCGGATGTTGAACCAACCTTGCAGCCCTGGAATAAATCCCACTTGGTCGTGGTGAATAATCTTTTTAATGTACTGTTGAATCCTATTGGCTAGTATTTTGTTGAGTATTTTCGCATCTGTGTTCATCAAGGATATTGGTCTATAGCTCTCTTTTTTGGTGGGATCTTTGTCTGGTTTTGGGATCAAGGTGATGCTGGCCTCATAAAATGAGTTTGGAAGTTTTCCTTCCATTTCTATTTTTTGGAACGGTTTCAGGAGAATAGGAATTAGTTCTTTAAATGTTTGGTAGAATTCCCCCGGGAAGCCGTCTGGCCCTGGGCTTTTGTTTGTTTGGAGATTTTTAATGACTGTTTCAATCTCCTTACTGGTTATGGGTCTGTTCAGGCTTTCTATTTCTTCCTGGTTCAGTTGTGGTAGTTTATATGTTTCTAGGAATGCATCCATTTCTTCCAGATTGTCAAATTTATTGGCGTAGAGTTGCTCATAGTATGTTCTTATAATAGTTTGTATTTCTTTGGTGTTAGTTGTGATCTCTCCTCTTTCATTCATGATTTTATTTATTTGGGTTCTTTCTCTTTTCTTTTTGATAAGTCGGGCCAGGGGTTTATCAATTTTATTAATTCTTTCAAAGAACCAGCTCCTAGTTTCGTTGATTTGTTCTATTGGTTTTTTGGTTTCTATTTCATTGATTTCTGCTCTGATCTTTATGATTTCTCTTCTCCTGCTGGGCTTAGGGTTTCTTTCTTGTTCTTTCTCTAGCTCTTTAGGTGTAGGGTTAGGTTGTGTACCTGAGACGTTTCTTGTTTCTTGAGAAGGGCTTGTACCGCTATATATTTTCCCTCAGGACTGCCTTTGTTGTGTCCCACAGATTTTGAACCGTTGTATTTTCATTATCATTTGTTTCCATGATTTTTTTCAATTCTTCTTTAATTTCCTGGTTGACCCATTCATTCTTTAGAAGGATACTGTTTAGTCTCCATGTATTTGGGTTCTTTCCAAACTTCCTTTTGTGGTTGAGTTCTAGCTTTAGAGCATTGTGGTCTGAAAATATGCAGGGAATGATCCCAATATTTTGATACCGGTTGAGTCCTGATTTAGGACCAAGGATGTGATCTATTCTGGAGAATGTTCCATGTGCACTAGAGAAGAATGTGTATTCTGTTGCTTTGGGATGAAATATTCTGAATATATCTGTGATGTCCATCTGGTCCAGTGTGTCATTTAAGGCCTTTATTTCCTTGCTGATCTTTTGCTTGGATGACCTGTCCATTTCAGTGGGGGAGTGTTAAAGTCCCCTACTATTATTGTATTATTGTTGATGTGTTTCTTTGATTTTGTTATTAATTGGTTTATATAGTTGGCTGCTCCCACGTTGGGGGCATAGATATTTAAAATTGTTAGATCTTCTTGTTGGACAGACCCTTTGAGTATGATATAGTGTCCTTCCTCATATCTTATTATAGTCTTTGGCTTAAAATCTAATTGATCTGATATAAGGATTGCCACTCCTGCTTTCTTCTGATGTCCATTAGCATGGTAAATTCTTTCCACCCCCTCACTTTAAATCTGGAGGTGTTCGGGCTTAAAATGAGTTTCTTGGAGGCAACATATAGATGGGTTTTGTTTTTTTATCCATTCTGATACCCTGTGTCTTTTGACAGGGGCATTTAGCCCATTCACATTCAGGGTAACTATTGAGAGATATGAATTTAGTGCCATTGTATTGCCTGTAAGGTGACTGTTACTGTACATGTTCTCTGTTCCTTTCTGATCTACCACTTGTAGGCTCTCTCTTTGCTTAGAGGACCCCTTTCAATATTTCCTGTAGAGCTGGTTTGATATTTGAAAATTCTTTCAGTTTTTGTTTGTCCTGGAAGCTTTTAATCTCTCCTTCTATTTTCAATGATAGCCTAGCGGAATATAGTATTCTTGGCTGCATGTTTTTCTCGTTTAGTGCTCTGAAAATATCATGCCAGCTCTTTCTGGCCTGCCAGGTCTCTGTGGATAAGTCAGCTGCCAATCTAATATTTTTACCATTGTATGTTACAGACTTATTTTCCCGGGCTGCTTTCAGGATTTTCTCTTTGTCACTGAGACTTGTAAATTTTACTATTAGGTGACGGGGTGTGGGCCTATTCTTATTGATTTTGAGGGGCGTTCTCTGAACCTCCTGAATTTTGATGCTCGTTCCCTTTGCCATATTGTGGAAATTCTCCCCAATTTTTCTCCAGTATACCTTCTGCTCCCCTCTCTTTCTTCTTCTGGAATCCCAATTATTCTAATGTTGTTTCGTCTTATGGTGTCACTTATCTCTCGAATTCTCTCCTCGTGGTCCAGTAGCTGTTTGTCCCTCTTTTGCTCAGCTTCTTTATTCTCTGTCATTTGGTCTTCTATATCACTAATTCTTTCTTCTGCCTCATGTATCCTAGCAGTGAGAGCCTCCATTTTTGATTGCACCTCATTAATAGCTTTTTTGATTTCAACTTGGTTAGATTTTAGTTCTTTTATTTCTCCAGAAAGGGTTTTTATATCTCTCGAGAGGGTTTCTCTAATATCTTCCATGCCTTTTTCGAGCCCGGCTAGAACCTTGAGAATTGTCATTCTGAACTCTAGATCTGACATATTACCGATGTCTGTATTGATTAGGTCCCTAGCCTTCGGTACTGCCTCTTGTTCTTTTTTTTGTGTTGAATTTTTACGTCTTGTCATTTTGTCCAGATAAGAGTAAATGAAGGGCAAGTAAAATACTAAAGGGGTGGCAACAACCCCAGGAAAATGTGCTTTAACCAAATTAGAAGAGATCCAAAATCGTGAGTGGGGAGAAAAGGGATAAAAAGAGGTTCAAAAAGGAAGAAAGAAAAAAAAAAGAAAAAGATAAGAAAAGAATTTTAAAAAAAGAAAACACCTAAGAAAAATGTAAAAAAGAAAAATTATATATATTAGATAAACTAGTAAAAAATCGTTAAAAAAGAAAAAGGTAACAGTTAAAAAAAATAATTTTACCCGAAGGCGAGAAGAAAAAAAAAAAAAATGAAAAAGAAAAAATTAAATTAACTGCAAGACTAAAAAAAAAATCACAGGAAAAAAGCCATGAGTTCCGTGCTTTTCTTTCTCCTCCTCTGGAATTCTGCTGCTCTCCTTGGTATTGAAACCGCACTCCTTGGTAGGTGAACTTGGTCTCGGCTGGATTTCTTGTTGATCTTCTGGGGGAGGGGCCTGTTGTAGTGATTCTCAAGTGTCTTTTCCCCAGGCGGAATTACACCGCCCTTACCCGGTGCCGGGGTGAGTATTCCGCTTGGGTTTGCTTTCAGGAGCTTTTGTTCCCTGGGCGCTTTCCGTAGAGTTCCGGAGGATGGGAATACAAATGGCGGCCTCCTGGTCTCCAGCCCAGAGGAGCCGAGAGCCGAGGGCCCCACTCCTCAGTGCGCCCTCAGAGAACAGCGCCCAGTCACTCCCGTCTGCCTGACCTCCGGCCGTGCTCCGAGCTCACCGAGCCTGCGACCGGTTCAAGGTAACACCGATCTGTGAGCTTACTGTCGGCTCTGTCTCTGTATCCGGCTTTCCCGTTCCAATACCCGCAAGCTCTGCAACACTCAGACACCCCCGATCCTTCTGTGACCCTGCGGGACCTGAGGCCACACTGACCCCGCGTGGGCTTAGCCCCGGTTTAGCCTCTGGAGCGATGTCCCTCAGCGGAACAAACTTTTAAAAGTCCTGATTTGTGCGTGGTTGCTCCGCTGCTTGCCGGGAGCCGGCCCCTCCCCCCAGGGTCTATCTTCCCGTCGCTTTGGATTCACTTCTCCGCCGGTCCTACCTTTCAGAAAGTGGTTGTTTTTCTGTTTCCAGAATTGCTGTTCTTCTTCTCTTCGATCTGCCGATGGATTTTCAGGTGTTTGCAATTTTTAGATAAGCTATCTAGCTGATCTCCGTCTAGCTGAAGCAGTCTCAGCTTGCTACTTCTCTGCCATCTTGACCCCTTTTGGCTCATTTTTAATCAGGATTTTCCCCCATTGTTGAGTTTTAAGGGGTCTTTGTGTATTTTTTATTAACAGTCCTTTGCCAGATGTGTATTTTGCAAATTTTTTCTCATAGTCTGTGCTTTGCCTTTTCATTCTCTTGGCATTGTGTTTCACAGAGTAGACATTTTTAAATTCAGTGCTTGTGCATTTGTAGCTAAAGTTATTGCCAAAACCAAGGTCATTTAAATTTCCTTCTATATTTCCTTCTACATGTTTCATGTTAAGGTTTATAATCTGATCTGAGTTAATTTTTGTGAAGAGTGTATGATATCTGCCTGGATTTATTTTATTTTATTATTTTATTTTATTTTTATTTTATATTTTTACATTTAGCTTCACCATTACTCCAGAACCATTTGTTTAAAAGATTGTATTTTGCTCTCTGGTATTGCTTTTACTTTTATTTTATATATAAAATATAATTGATAATATATATTCTGTTCCTTTAATCTAGTCTTTCTGTGATATTACAATATCTTGCTTACAATTATTATGGGAAACTTTTTTTTAAGATTTTATTTATTTATTTGACAGAGAGAGAGATCACAATTAGGCAGAGACACAAACAGAGAGAGAGATGAGGAGAGGCAGGCTCCCTGCTGAGCAGAGAGCCCAATGCAGGACTCGATCCCAGGCCCCTGGGATCATGACCTGAGCCGATGGCAGAGGCTTAACCCACTGAGCCACCCAGGAGCCCCATCGTTATGGTAAACTTTGAAGTCAGTCCTCAGACTTTGTTCTCCTTCAACACTATGTTGACTATTGTGAGTCTTTGCCTCTCCATATAAACTTTAAAATAAGTTTGTTAATATTAAAAAAAAAGAACTTGCTGGAATGCATTAATTGTATGGATAAACTTGGAAACCAGTGACCTCTTGAGCTTAGCAAGTGATAGAACATGGACATCAGTTGTCACAGTGGTGCCTCTGGCAGAACCTATTGCAAATCCCTAGGCAAAATGAGACCTCAAGGATCTGAGACATGAGAATGTCTAAGAAGTACTTGATACATCCCTTGAGTATGGTTTATTGAAGTGTCCACCTGTCTGAAAGCTGGGGAATCTAGAAAAGAGATGGAAAATTAGTTATGATAAAAGATATCAACAAACATCAATAAATTTTGTAAAACTAATTGTCATGGCTCATATACAATATGACCAACAGAAGGACCATCAGAAGGAAAGCATCAGTTATGTTATTGTAAATTTTTTATTCAAAATAAAGCAATGTGAGGGGAAGATACAATGAGAAAATTACCATTTTTAAGTGGTAAACTTCTTACAAAATGGAATAGGTCTTATATTCTAAGAAGTATATTGAAAAGTAAAACATTAAAAAATAAAATTTTAGGGCGCCTGGGTGGCTCAGTGGGTTAAGCCGCTGCCTTCGGCTCAGGTCATGATCTCGGGATCCTGGGATCGAGTCCCACATCGGGCTCTCTGCTCAGCAGGGAGCCTGCTTCCCTTCCTCTCTCTCTCTGCCTGCCTCTCCGTCTACTTGTGATTTCTCTCTGTCAAATAAATAAATAAAATCTTTAAAAAAAAAAAAATAAAAATAAAATAAAATAAAATAAAATTTTAATTTAAAAAATTATGTAATTTTAAAAAAAGGTTAAAATAGCAGAACCATTTTTCTTATAACTGGAAAATACATTGTATATATATATCTATCAAAAATAACTTGTCGTGGGGGCGCCTGGGTGGCTCAGTGGGTTAAAGCCTCTGCCTTTGGCTCAGGTCATGATCCCAGGGGCCTGGGATGGAGTCCCACATTGGGCTCTCAGCTCAGCAGGGAGCCTGCTTCCTCCTATCTCTCTGCCTGACTCTGCCTACTTGTGATCTCTGTCAAATAAATAAATAAAATCTTTTATAAAAAAATTAAAAAAAAATAACTTGTCATGTCTGGAATCAGGAGCATATGGAAAAAAATAATATCTGAGGACAATACTTCTGCCATGTTTTGTGCCTTGTTAATATTATTAAATAGTCAGGCAACTTTTAGCTTTATTGGAATACCTGCTAAGATACCAGCAGTGACTTTTGGAGCCCTATGACTATAAAAATTAATTGCAAATATTCAAAATTTTTACTATGGTGTCACTATTTAGGGCCACCACCAAGTATGTTTCAGAAGTAAGCATAACTGTTACTCTTCCGTAAGGCAAAATGGCATGCTTTCAGGAGTTCCATCTGCTGTACCAGGAGGTGAATCAGGTAATGATTTTTGTCTATAAAATAATTCAGTTTTCAATCTAAAATTCCTCATTCCACCTTATAATAATAAAAAGTAGGAGGAGACTAAAACAAACAAACAACTACAACTACAACAACCAGCTTTTCCTTTAGTGGAAAAGTAAATATAACCTTATGAGTAGCCTGAAATTTATTTTTAAATATTTTTAAGATAAACGTTTTTGTTAGAAAACCATATATTTTATATTACTAAGAAATAACAGGCGAAGTTTTATTAACTTCTACAAAGTCTAGTTACTTTTATTTATCTATTAACTCATCTCTTTATGAAGTAGAACATGATCACATCTATTGTATCTACCCAAGTTTGTTATTTGTTATTTGATGTTTGCTATTTCCTTCCTTAATTTTTACAATATTTGATACATAATAGTATCTTTAAGTCCATCTATGGTTTAACAGAATTTGTTTGAACTTCATAAAAATGTACCATACTTTTTGTACTGTCCTTGTTTTACTTCTCTATTAACTTTCCAAGATTTATTCACTTTAGAGTGTATAGCTATCGTTTATTTTTATTCCTCCATAATGCTATGTTTACAAATTTGTATTTATCTGTACTTTTAAAAATATCTTAATTATATACCATTTCTCATCTCACGTAACACTCATGTTACTTCTGCACTTATCAGATATTATGTAACTAAAAACCACAACTCAGCAACAATATAACACCATTTTTCTAAATTAAATGGCTTACCAGAATTCTTTAATTCTATCCTTTATTTGTATTAGATGACCCTTTATTCTGGTATTTGGCATTGTTCATATGGAGGAAAGCTTATAGGTTGATATTCCATAAATAGAAGGATTTATTATGATTGATTAATTATTTTCATTTAGAATGCATAGAATATGGTTGATTTAATATTTCTATCTTACTCTCTGCCTGGAACATAGTGCTATCTATGTAATAGCCACTAAAATATTAAGTTAATTACCTAGACTTTAAACTGCATATTAATAGGAATAACATACAGAATTCTTCTCGGATTGGGACACCTGGGTGGCTCAGTCAGTTAAATGCCTGAGCCTTTAGCTCAGGTCATGATCTTAGGGTCCTGGGACTGAGTTCTGCAACAGATTCCCTGCTTAGCCGGAAGTTTGCTTCTCCCTCACCCTGCTGCTTCCCCTGCTTGTGCTCTCTCTCACTCTCTCTTACAAATAAATAAAATTTAAAAAACAAATTCTTCTCAGATAGCTAATATAGAATATCATCTTTGTATTCATCAAAGGGAAAGTGCCATATGATAATGAAATTCAGACCACTTCAAATTCATTTTTAACCAGTAAGAAAGTACTGAAAACAAGCTAAAATGTGTTCAATGAATTAAAGAAATAGATTGATTTTCAATATCTTAATGTTTCTAAAGTAAATTGCAAGATTTTTATACTAGATATCAGGGTAAATATTCATTATACAAGGATATTCTAAAAATAAACCTGAGAAAACTACTTGACATATATGATGACAAAAACGAGTTTGACAAAGTCAGTTTGGGTAAAACTTACAACAGCTACCACCTGAAACTCTTGTTCTTTAATTTAATTATTTTAATTTACAAAAATACAAAAATAATATATCAGAGTAAGTATACTGATAGCTTTGAAGGTATGTGCTGTTTGTGCACTGTTTACTATTTAAAGGGGAACAGAATATGTGATGCTTATGGTGTGACTATATTAAAATTCAACAAGTTCAGAAGCATACAAGGAATAGAATAAAGACAAAAGATGACCCCTACTTATCCTAAAGATAGACAATGGTATATATGTGCTAGTTGGGGAGAGAATCCAGTCAGTACATGGAGGATGTGGTAGTGGAAAAAAAAAAAAAGACACAACGTTTTGGTTGAAACTTTAGCACTATATTTAACAAAGTGAAATTGTGTGTTAATAGCCTTGAATAAAATCCAAAAATATTTTCAATTCATTGAAGATTATTTAGGAAACACTTGAAAATACAACTTGATAAGGATTCCAATAAAAGATTCATAAGCAATATAAGTTTCAGAATTTTCAGTATATTTTCCCTAAAAAGCCATTTGATTACAATTAAAAAGAATTCTATTTTCCTGCCACTTAAATAAGAGGAAATTATTGGGTTTTGTAATAAGTCAATAAAATAAAGTAACATATCTTTAGAAAACAGACATGCACACTGATTTAAAAATAATAGTGCTTAATCTGTTCAGCAAACATTTGTAAAATTCCTTGCCAACAACTAGCTCTGGAGTTATGCTAGGTGAGTAAGGCCATGTATGTTACTGCTCAGAGTACTGACGCGAAGCAATTGTCCCCTTCACATCCATTTTTTGCTGTTGATATGTCATGCTATGTTGTTTAGAGATCCATAGATGGCCCTACATGAAGGCTTTTTTGTGTGTGTATATGGGTGACTGTTACTTAACTTTCAAATAAGATGGCTCCTGATTTACAATGATTCAACTTATGATATATTTTGCAGTGATGTGAAATTGAAAGTGATTCAGTAGAAACTGTACTTTGAATTTTGAATTTGGGTCTTTATATGGGCCAGTGACATGTGGTTATGGTGCCGTCTTGTGATGCTGGGCAGGGGCAGTGAGCCACAGCTCCCAGTCAGCTAGAAGATGACAGGGGTGAACACTTGATATACTTAGAACCATTCTATATATAACCATTCTTCTTTTTTTTAGTGTAATATTTAATAAATTTCATGTGATATTTGATACTTTGTTATAAAATAGGCTTTGCTTAAGATGATTTTGCCCAAATGCAGGCAAATGTAAGTGTTCTGAGTATGTTTAAATAAGCTTAAGGTAAGCTATGATATTTGATAGTTTAGGGGTATTAAATGCATTTTCAATTTTTTATGTGTTTCTCTGTACATAGCCCCCTTGTAAGCTGAGGAACATCTCTATATGAATATGTAGCCTTGGTATGGCTTATTATTATTGGCATGAAACATCTAGAACAGTACGTGTGCCATATAATTGTCTACAACATCAAACAAGTTTCTTGAAAACTTGTGCCAAAGGGGTTATATCTTTATGGATTCTTATTTCAGAAGGGTTCTCTCTTTTCAGAAGTTAAGTGAAAATCTGACCAAACTAAACATTTTTCCATTTTCCTTAGTGAGCAAAGAGAGCTAAAATCTATCTGCCATTTTCAACACTGTACTCAATGATTGTAATTCTAATTTAAGAACAGATTATTTATATCAAAACCACATGTTGGCCTAATCTTATACAATATTAATAAATCTCACTCAGAGCCTTGTATACTTTTATTTGTTGAGTCTATATGGTACTACAGACATTCATCTTTTTTGACCTCATAGCTTCATGTATGTCTATACTTTTGAAAATATATGCATCATAGTTCCATTGTAAAATGTCTGGGTTATAAAATGTGCTATGCTATCAAAATGGTAATAAGAACATATAAATGACCTGATGTAATGAACTGGACCAGATTGCAGGATATCACATTTCATACCAGAAAGATTCAGTGGTAAGTTTTAAAATGGCCAGCTATACTTCGACTGAATTATAACTCATTTAACTTCTTTCTTTGTGTACAGTATTATACATTAGTCAGTGTTATAGTAAATAAGTACTTTGGACAGATGTAAATATGCTGTAATAAAAATTTTTTTCTTCTTTCTTTTAGTCCTTTTAACTTGTAAAATTAGCCACAAATACCATGCCTCCCCCAAAATAATTTGCAATCCAAATTTATCTCTAAATAAATTTATTGCACAGAAAAAAATATATATATATAAATACACATTTACAGTAGACATGTTCAAAAATAGTTACACAACAACAGGGCCTTAAATGTAAGCAGTATAGTTGTTTTGTTTTGTTTTGTTTTTTTCTTTAAAAAAAAGAGGTTATGTGAAATATTGGAATTTTATTTCCAGGCCTAGTATTTCAAGACAGTTAACTACACTTATGGTGTCAACAGCCTCTTGTTGGCAGTATGATTATATTGGCTCCATGGAATAACAGCAAGAATTTACCATTGCTTCTTTCTTTTATGACACACACAGAAAAAAGAATTGACACATTTGCTCAAGACCAACCAGAATCATTTTAACCTATCAAAATTGATGGGAGGCCTTCACTGCCAAAGTCACTGCTGGGTTTTCACAATTCATTGCAGACAGTCTGATACTCCCATTATGATAAAGGAGAGAAGAGTCATAATCAGGGAAGAAAGCTAGATTAATACTTGTAATTATCATTGAATTATTTAGCCTACTATAGGATTATTATTATTAGTGTCATTTGATGATTTTCTCTCATTTTATTAAACACAACTATGAGTAATTATCCTATCTAATATTTCTCTGTATTGGCTGACTAGCTAGCAAACATTCATGAAAATATGCATTAGCCACACATATAAAATGCTGCATTATGATGCTGTTGAATCAGAACATACAACTACCTGATCCTGTAGCTCTTTGAGGATTTGCAAATCAACTAATTATATGTTTCTTGGATTCTTCCCATACAATTAGAAAATTTATAATTAGGTCCATGAACATTATTAGTTTTACCATTTTAAACCAGCAATCACACTTTGATTTTTACAACAAAAGCAGAAATATAAACACACACATTTGTATCAGTTTTCTGTTAGTCTGTCCGGACTTCAAAATCCTATTCCTCAAGATAATGCCACCAAATTCTAGAGTAAACAAGAAATTAGATGGCACCTGAACACTCGGTTTAATATTCTCAAAAGGACTATGCAACTTATTTCTTACATTATGACATTGTTTTACAAAGATCCACACTTTTATAATGTTAGTATTTTTAATAATCAATAAAGTCAATTAATCATGATTAAAAATCAAACATTAAAATGTCTACTTATTGCTTTTGCCCCCTCCATTTGGAACTTATTTATAGCCTGATAATTCAAAGGTCCCTATGTTTATGAAAATCTGGACAGAAATAGCTCTAAGATCCCATTCAGAACTTGATATTAATCTAAGTCTTTTGGCTCCATTTATCCTTGAGAGCAAAGAGTAGGACAAAGGATTTGAGTACTGTTAGTTTATCTGGGAGATTATCCAAGGTAGAAAAGAATGGGAAAGTGAGACAGTGAAGAAGCAACTTTGTCAAAAAGGTATATTGTTGATATAATTGTTGTGGATAGAAAATGAAGGCTTGCTTTTACTGAAAGTTCCTGAAAAACTTCTTTAAGTTGTCCTCATGAAGACCTGAAAACTGACAATTTTATCTATGGTTCTTATTTCCACTTCACTGAGAGCTGTCCTCAGAGGACATTAACTCTCCTACACTTTTGGGTTGTGTTAGAGGCATTCTAAAATGAGAGATAGAACATGAGATGCTATCAGTGTTAAGCAACTGTAATTTCCCATGGAACTATCCACCACAGGTGTGGCTATAATCAGGTGTTGGGCCTTGATATCAGAGGTATTTGAGGCAGTATCATTTTAGGTTAATCACTATATCTGAAATTTCCAAAAACTTCAACTGATGAAACTTTGATTACAAATCTATAAATATAACAATAAATCTACTGTATTCAAATTATTTTTCATAGAAATTTACAGACAAAGCATCAATTGATTAATATTTAAATGTTACAAAATACTGAACTGAAAGAATTTGGTCATATAACAACGTGTAAAAAGTAGAACTTAGGTTTAGGTTAGAACTCAGGATGCATTTGAGACTCAGTTAAGAAATTGAATGGAGGGACACCTGGGTGGCTCAGTGGGTTAAGCCGCTGTCTTCGACTCGGTCATGATCCAAGGGTCCTGGGATCGAGCCCCAAATCGGGCTCTCTGCTCAGCAGGGAGCCTGCTTCCTCCTCTCTCTCTGCCTGCCTCTCTGCCTGCTTGTCATCTCTCTCTGCCAAATAAATAAAAAAAATCTTAAAAAAAAAAGAAACTGAATGGATGTCTGACTATCTTATACGTTTGCTAAAAATCAGTGACTTTGTGTTCACGTGTGGCTATGCAGGAATTTTTAACTTTCTCTAAGAAGTTATTAGATTTGATTATATAATGGCAGTAAAGGATGGGGAAACGCAAAGTACAAACCCCATAAAGACAAAGACACAGAGTATGAGAAAAGAGTAATAGATAAGAAGTATCAATGCATTTGAGGAAAATGGGAATTGAAATACACAATGATTGTTGATTTTTTTTAGATGGAGAAAACAAAACTAGCTTGCAAGAAGGAAATAACAGAAGACATGTTGTATTGTGATACAGAATCCTGGAAAAGGCAGTAACGTGGAATAAAGGAGTAGGGAGAGCATCTCAGGTCATTTGGATAGGAAGGAGTTAGGAGATAATTGCTTGATAAATTTTATATGGCCCACTTAAACGCACAGATTTCTCTTCTTTAATTTATATGGAGAACAGGGTGTCCTTTCTCTTCCCTCTCAGAGCGCCAGAGGTGTACTCTTTCAGACTGAAAACCTGAAAAGCTCAGGAATCAGTTGCTTAAGCACAGCTGAGAGAACATATTTCAATTAAGATTTACATTTTGCTGTCTGTAGTAGACTGTCAAAAGTGGTTTAACCATATTTTTTCATTTAACAAGAAGACTACAGAGAGTGTTTTCTGGTGTTGGTTCAGAGTCTTAAGAAAGTCAAGTGAACTATCTTAGAGGTTTTCATGGCTTTTTATTCACGGTTGCAAAAATTGCTGTTGGAGTTCTCACTATTAAGCCCACATTTCTGGCAGAATGATAGAGGTAAAAGAGAATGATATCTTGTAAGGCTGATACTTTGTCATATGGTTACAATGTAGCTAGAAAAGAGACAATAAAATATTTGATGTTGTTTTAAGTTTCCTTGTTGTCAATCCCTCAGCCCTTTCTGATATGAAAGGAAAAAGTAGATGGATATTGACCTGGCAACTATCAACACCTGTCAGTCTCTCTTGGATAACCAATATCTCTATAATCTCTTCTTCCCAGTAAAAAAATAAAATATATTTATAACCCACACTGTGCCATCTCAAGTTACTGCACCAAGATAAAATCACAATGATTTTCAGTCGTTCCAAATGGACAGAATACCCTTCCTTATGATATCATGTCTTATAAGATAGATAATTGGCTTGCTACCAATATACCCAGATGTGACTGTGGAAGAGACAGGAAAAAAATAATAATATTTATACATTCCTTGTGTTGACCCTGTTTACACAGATGCATTAGTATTAGAAAAGGTTGGTTTGGGACATTGGAATGAATTTACTTAATGGGTCTGTTTGTAATTGGGTTGGAGGAAATTTTTAATTTCTACAAAAATTATTAGAATTCTATCGTATTCTCTTTTGTTAATTTTCACATGTTAACAAAGCCAACGTTTTTGACTAGCAGACAAGATCTTAAATCCTAAAAAAACTCAATTTTTTCCTTTTTTTTTTAAGTTTGAGAGCCTCATGTTCTTTCATGCTGCTTTAAATACAACTCAAAAAAAAAGAGCAAAATGGGGCATTAAGACCAGAATTTTTATTTTATTTTATTTATCTTATTTTTCATTAAAAAAATAAAGATTGTATTTATTTGAGAGAGAGAGAGAGCATGAGTGGGGCAGGGTGAGGTTGCTGCAGAGAGAGACTGAGAAGTATACTCCCTAATGAGCAGGAAGCCCGATATGGGGCTCGATCCCAGGATCCTGACTGAGATCATGACCAGAGACAAAGGCAGATACATGTGCAGAAGCCCGATATGGGGCTCGATCCCAGGATCCTGACTGAGATCATGACCAGAGACAAAGGCAGATACATGTGCAAAATCCCTTTTTTCGGGGAAACAATACTTTACAAGAGATGTTTGAAAAAGTACTGGGGAATCAACTTTAATCGGAGATACAAAAATTTAATTGACTTTTGTAAAGCTACAGGGATCCAAATGATGGGAATCCAGGCCCGTTTAGGTTGTGGACCACAGAGTATTCTTCTCTGAAATATTTTATTTTCTTCCATGTCTACTAACTCCAGTCCAAGTTCACTGATCTCTTTTTAGATAGTGCAAAACATGGCAAAGAATACCAAACAAGTGCCCAATATTCTACATTTATTATATCATTTCTAACATATAGAAGTGTCTTATCAAGGCTGGTTCTGTGAACGAACATAGTTATGCTAAAGTGTGTTTTGTTCTCCAAGAAATTAAATGCATGATTATCACACAATTATAAAATACTTGTGTCAAGAATTTTTATTCAAAAATTAATAAGAGAAGCAGATATTAAAACTAGTTCACATGGTAATTTGGGATATAAGCAGAGTTGTGCAGCAGAAGTTCTCTGGGCCCATAATTTGGGTTATAGAATTTATGTTTTTCTAATGAAAAATCATTAACTTGCATTATTGTTAACAAGAATCTTGTGCATTACCATCAGTTTTCTACATTATAACCTCTTGCTTTACAGTTTGTAAATAACTTTGTCAATAGCAAGCTAATAAACAGTGTGACTCCAATGGATTGAGATAATCTCCAGAGTTTCTGCTACATAATGCCCAGCACGCCATTGAAAGGACACCTAAGAATTTATTTTGCCCAAAAATTTGATCATTTTTTCCACTGTCCTTACCTGTTTTCCAAACCTAGTCCTTTTGCTTCACCTTTCAGTCTACGGACAACCAGGTCCCCTGACCCAATCCACTGACGCCAAGTATGCCTGTTCAAACTATCAATCAATCATCTCAGCCCCACCCGAAACTTGTTTGTATCTGTCTATAAAAATCCTGCACAGACCCAGCTCTGGACCTCTCGGCGCTATCGGCAACGAGCGGCGCAGAGGTCCAGGTTCGAACCTGCAATAAACGACCCTTGCTGCTTGGCTTTGACTCATGTCTCTGGTGGTCTTTTAAGGTGGGGGTAATATTCAGTTGGCATTACATTTGGAGGTCCCACCGAGATCTCCCCTTCAAGCCCACCAGACAACTGGTCAACGGGTCGCTGCAACTGATCGGTAAGAAAGCCGGCTTTGTCTCTTGTCTCTATGTTTTTCGTATGCTTTGTTCTTATGTCCTGACTGTGTGTCTTGTCCTTTCTGTGATTTTTCCTGGGTTAGAGTCCAAGGACCTGGGTTAGAGTCCCAGGACGGTGGCTGGCAAATACGCCCTGGCGGATGCTCTATAGGATTGCCAGCAGGCTGAAGGAGACACGGGAACGGCTTCTCAGAGATCGTGGGTTTGAGTCCCACCTTGGGGGCCAGGAGGGCCTCGCAGAGATCGTGGGTTCGAGTCCCACCTCGGAGGCCAACAATGTATGTCTTCATGTATGTCTCCATGTTATGTCTTTAAATGTGGATATATGTTCCTTGTACTGGTCATGAAGGTTACATTCTGTTTAACGGGAGGGTGTCTAACCCGTTTGAATCTGAGGAACGCCTGACTGTATGAATATGTTTGTGTAGCTCCACCACCTTCGGCTCCGGAGTCTGAATGGGCTGCACCCTGAGTCTCGCAGAGCATCATACGGCATAATGGTCATCTACTCCATGGAGTAGCCTGGTCCGGGGTTTATACGGATAGACCTTAGCTAAGACGCTCCTAAGTTCCCGCAAGGGACGCGAGCAGGACAGCACCTGAAAGATCCCTCTCCCCTTGTCTACAACATCGTACATATCGGGAGGGAATATAAGAGATAGGTATTAAGAGCTAAAACCAGATTCAGTGAGTCAGCTAGTAAATTTCCTCCTGACATATTGGATGATAATTACGTAAATAAGCCTTCTTCTAGTAAACCCAGGTTGCTGGGCCATCCCTAGCAAAGGGTACTCTGGATTTATTTCTCTCTGTTTCTCCTAATAGATGTGGGGGCTTCTCCCTCACTCACTTCCCATGTTAATGGCTATAACTGGAGCCACCTGGGGTTGGTCTAACTCGAGACAGAGACTATAAGGAATATTCCCAAGCAGCTGCCGAAACTCTCTTTGTTTCGGGGAAGTTTCCCTGTGTTCTCTGGCCTGACTTGGACTGCCTAGCCCCTCCCCCCTGGCTGATGGGAAAGCATGGCATCTGCTCCTCTGTTGGGGCTTAGGAGCTCCAAAACTGGGAATCCTTTCTCTGCCTCCTGGCAGCACTTTGTTTCTTCTGTTTCCCTCTTCTCCTATTTCTGTACCAACGTGTGTGCAGCCTGCATGACTGGCCTATAGATCATGCACCACAGCTCCTTCTCTCTTCACTGTCAAGGAGCAAGAAGAGCACCCCCTGGACCTAACACCCACCCCCCACTCCAGATCTTCCCAACCATGTCTCAGGTACACAAAGTGGAGTGGGTCCAGGTGGAATGTAAATCAGTGTTGGAACTAAGTTAAGTTTGTTGGTTTAATTAAGATAAGACCTGTCTTTTAAGTTATCAGCAGTAAATGTGAAACTTTGAAGTTACTGAATGTCAAATAAGCTCATGTTATTTATTAAAATTTGTTAGCAAAGAAATAACTAAACTGATGGTTTAGTTATTTGTCTGTCTCAAAGTTCTAATGGGTAATTGCTGAAGTAGCTTTCAAAGTCTTTGATAATCTGAAAGTTTTAAAGTTTTGCTTGGATGACAAATGGAATTGAATTGTGGACATCTAGGTCTTAACCAAGCAGGATAAAATGCTAGGTCATTAATTACTGGATGTAGGTTTGTGCTTTTGACTTCTTACTGCAAAGAAACTAAGAGTATTTAAATCTTTTGGTAAACTTGTTTGCCACTTAACTGATTCATAAATTTACCACCTGAAGAATTCTGTTGTAACAGTTCACAATTGGTTAATACTTAGTCTTCACTAGAGATTAAGGGGTTTCTAAGAGTATCAAATTCTGCTTAGTGTAACTAAGACTGACGGAAATAAGGGAAACTCTGTAGGAAAGTAGATGATAAGTAAGAAAGATTTAAGGAATGGGAATACATTTTGTTGAAGGTAAAGGAAGGTAATTTTGTCCTAAATGAGATGGTTGTTTGGAAGGAAATGGCTTGGGACAAAACCTGAATGCAAAGGAAAGTTGTAGAAGGTTTATGAAGGGAAATCTTCAGAAAAGGAATTTTAGCTATGGTCAGGACGGACTAAGATGGACTAAATGAATGGGTTTTAAAGTTACAGTACATTGGTACAAGACTGAAACAGTCTCTGTTCAAAAGGACAATGTTTTCTTAGATCAATTGATCTGCTGTTAAGAAAATATAAATGGTTTTCTCTTTGCCTTCCCAGAAAAACCAGTTTCTATGTTTTGTTTTATCAGGTGTTTAACATCCCTAATTATATGTAGGTGTGTGCTTTAAAACTTCATAAGATTTTAACAAATGTTGACAAGATTTAAATTGTAAATCTCTTTAACTCAGGCTTTTCCTTGGTATGTGAAGTTGCTCGTGAAATACTACTGAACCAATGATAAACCTTGGATTACATTTGGGAAAATACTATAACTATTCTAGAGATTGTACGCACTTCCTAAAGTTTTAATGTTTTGAGAGATCACCGCTTGATACTGTAATTATGGAAATGTTATGTATCACAGAAAAAACCTGATTTCCTTGCAGCTAAATTGTAAACTCCCATGTCTCTTTAGCTCTAACCATGTCCATTCTGAGTTTTTGTCATTTATAATTGTTTTAATTCTCTTGTAAAATGAGTTTTATCTTCAAGGAGATTCCTATAAAGGACTTTCAGGACAAATACAGATAGTTGATATACTTGAAAATCCTAAAACTGAAATGGGTAAGAATTTCCAAAACTGACTAAAGCCACATTCACCAGAATAAGTAACATGGGACTAAATAAACTAAAAAATTATAATGTTGTGTCTCTTAATGTTTTGTCTTACTTTAAACATTGCTGGTTCTCTCTAATGTTTGCTATTCCAGACTAGGGATACTTTTTCTTAAGTTATCTGTAACTTACAGAGATGTAAAAGTGCTCAAGGCATTCAAATTTTCTCTCTATCTGAACCCTCTGAAACCAAAAGGTCTCAGTAAGTATTCTTTCTTCCATGGCAATCAGTCATTTGCATAAGTTCAATAAGAATCTGTTCTCCTTTAACAGGACACCATTGAGAACTGGTTATTTTACCAAGGCTTTGACTGGAATGTCATATTTGAGAAAGACATGCATAGACTCAGATATGACCAGACAGCTTTAAGGAACTAAGGTTGACTTTATGAAACCTGGAGCCATAAAGCCCCTTGGGACTGTTGGCCTGATACCTTGCTTACAGAGTTCCCAGCAGCCCCACCAGGTAAGTAAGAATGTCACTCTTTGGTAGGCAGGGAAACTCAGAAGAGGAACTCGCCCAAATCAACAGGTATTGCAGGCATGCCTGATGGCAAGTACAGGGCTTGGCTTCTGACCCAGAGAGGCTACTAAAAGTTCAACCTAGAGATTCTTTATAAGAAGTTCCAGCAAAGCAGATTCTAAAAGATCTATATGATCACACTCAACTGTTCTTGCTGAGCTTATATAAATAATGGGCCAAGTTTGTCAAAACTGGACTTGTTTCACAAGTGAATTAGTCCTGATTTGGCTATCTCTGTAAATAAGGGTTATTTTAGAGAGAAAAATTGTTTTAGTAACACACCTTTATGGATGTTAAATTCTAGATTTGATTGTCTTCAAATGTTTACCTAAGCTAAACAATTTGAGGTAAACTTCAGAGAAGTGGTACAATAGCTTCTTTAGTCAATCTTACTGTATTGTGGGAATATTAGCAGACCCCACGGCACATGATGAAATTGCCTAAAAGCCAGCATACTGCACTCCATAGGATTAACTATGGACTTGTGGAGATAATGGATGACCCCACTTTCTTTATGAATGGATTGTATGATGCATGGGGGACTCCCCTTATCTCTTGACAAGTTTTCTCACTTGCCAGTGATCCTCTGTAATCAGGATATTGTTAAGGCTTGACCACTCAAAGGTCTTCTTATTGGTTTCATCCCTTAGTCATATTTATCCTAGAGGCCACCTCTGTTGAGGTGCAATTGCAAACAGATGCTTTAGCTAAGCATAAAACAGCCCTCCTCATAAAAAGAGCCTCAAAGCTCACTATGGAACAGTCCCTGACTGTAATAACTTCACATCAGGTCCAGATTTGTCTTAGAAGCCAAAGACCACCAATGGATGATGGAGGCCGACTTATTAAATACTGTGCTACACTAACAGATATGCCAGAAATAATACTTAAAACTTGTCAAACTTTAAACCTAGTTACCTGTATGCCTGAACCTGACCACTGTACTTCTTTCTCTATAGAGCAAAAATGTTCAGAGGTTATTGATCTTGCTTACTCTATTTGTCCAGATTTAAGATGCCCCTGTTAAAAATACGAATGACAGTTGGTTTTCTGATGACAATAGTTTTCATAGAAAAAAATAAGATAAGCTAGGTGTGCCATAGTGCTCACTAGCACTTTGCAATTGCCAAAACCTAAGAATTAACATTTATACTGCCTCCAAATGTGCTTTCCTGGTACTACATGCCCATGGAGCTATTTGGAAGGAAAGGGGATTGCTATCAAGCCATAACTCCCCAATCAAATATGGGCCTAAGTTCCAAAACCCTCCTTATCGCTATACTAAGGATGGCATATATCAAATCTGAGATACATATCTGTGGCTTACACTCACGATTAGACAGCTCAGTCAGAAGGCAGTTTTATGCTGGGAACAAAGGAATCATACGAGTGGTACTTGGGCAAATAACACACGATGTCTAGGATGGCTCACTAGAAATGTGTTCCCAAATAATATTACTCCAGGCTACTGACTGGTTTGCTACTGACTGGACAAGGCGACGTGGCATCAGATGGCCAGCTCCAAACGGAACCCACTGGATATGTGGAACCAACCTGTGGCCCTGGCTTCCTCCAGGGTGGATAGGTCGCTGTACTTTAGGATTTGCCTGGATTCATGGGCACATTACTAAAACCATTACAACCCCAGCTAATCTCCCCAACTTGAAACAAAGATGGACACGATCTGTTTTTAAATGGTATGATCACTTAGCATCCATTTTTGTTCCATCTGTGGGACTAGAGGATGTCACGTGGCATGTAGAAGCCCTTAATAAATATACTACAAAGGCACTCAATGATCCACTAAATGGCATCTCCCTACTTAATACCGAAGTGTCACAGATACGCAGGGCAGTCCTACAAAATAGGATGGCCTTAGATGTCCTGACAGCAGCCCAGGGTGGCACATGTGCAATTATCAAGACAGAATGTTGTGTGTACATCCCAGACTATCACAAAAGTATCACAGGACTAATAAAAGATATGAATGCCCAGATTAAGGCTCTACAAGGTCCCTCTCTTTCTTTCAGTGATTGGCTAAGTTCCTGGCTTGGAGGAGGGCTATGGCCAAATCTCCTTTTTGGGCTTCTTATTCTTATTGCCTTATTAACCTTAATATGTTGCTTTGTTCCATGTTTCTCTACTTGGTGCCGAGACTCCATTGCTACAATGACTACACCATGACAGATGATCCTTATCGCGTGCGAGGACGCCTCTTCACTGTCAGCGCTGGATTCAGCTGCCTCCACCTTTCGTAACTCCCTTATACATATCTACCCTGATCAATATTAACCCGAGCAGGTAGGGACAGCTCTACACCCCTATTCAGCACGAAGAAGTTACAGAAGATGAGAGCTTCCACCTTCAACACCCTTAAAGATTTAAGGGTCAAAATTGTTCAGGGGGGAATG
Organism: Mustela nivalis; assembly: GCF_964662115.1. Lineage (NCBI taxonomy): Eukaryota > Metazoa > Chordata > Mammalia > Carnivora > Mustelidae > Mustela > Mustela nivalis. The sequence goes on from NW_028135073.1 coordinate 70,829, forward strand.
AAGGAGCAGGAGGCTGGCTGAGGACAAAGCAAAAGCTGGCACCTTGCACCCCCCCTTCTCCCGCTCCCCTCCTTATGTGTAGCATTCCTCAGGCACCCCTGACTGCCATAAAAATGATAAATAGTTAACTTGCAGAAATCACAGTCCTGCAGGGTAGGAGTCTCCCTTGGTTTGCAAATGTCCTTGAGATTTACAACAAAGAAGTTACCTTACGTTTGATAGCAGGAATGTAACATTTCACCAGGAGACTCCCAATTGTCTTTATGTTAGTGCCTCATTAGAGGGAAAGTGGCCTTGGCTTGATAGTAACCAGGCCTTCAATATCCTGATAGTGCTTTTTTTCGCATGCGTGGGCTAACCGGCCAGTTCTGCTTCTGTAAGATTGCTTTGTCTGCGTTCGTGCGCAGGTCCCCTGACCCAATCCACTGACGCCAAGTATGCCTGTTCAAACTATCAATCAATCATCTCAGCCCCACCCGAAACTTGTTTGTATCTGTCTATAAAAATTCTGCACTGACCCAGCTCTGGACCTCTCGGCGCTATCGGCAATGAGCGGCGCAGAGGTCCAGGTTCGAACCTGCAATAAACGACCCTTGCTGCTTGGCTTTGACTCATGTCTCTGGTGGTCTTTTAAGGTGGGGGTAATATTCAGTTGGCATTACATACGCAGGTCACCTTCTTTGTTTTATTTTTATATGTGTAGATAAGGAGTTTAGTAAACAATCCATGACTACTCAACTTCTTATATTTTGAAAATTTTAGCAAAAGTAACAAACCTAGCAACTAGAAAATCATCTCTATCTGCAAAATACAGCTTTGCCAGCATGGTAGAGGAAAAGCAAAACAAAATAAGTAAGAAAAATTTAACATTTCACAAGAGTTTTACTTTTATTTTTTTATTTATTATTTTTCATTTAGTATTTACTTTTATTTTCTACTTTATTTTAATGAAAATGCCATAACCATAACATAAGAGCAGAATTAAACCAAGATGAGAAATTATTTTTTCATAAGTTATAATACACTAGCTTGGTGATGAATTCAAAAATTATATTACAAACTTCAGTGTTCTTGCAGTAAGTATCACTTCATAAACAAATGAGTCAGAAGTCATAAACTAATGATGATTCTAAATGTTATTTAGAGAGACATTCTGTTCTTAATATATTTCAAATATTGTACACAAGGCAAAGTGGATCCAAGTAATCTGTAGGCAAAATAAGATTTTAAAGAAGTATATATTTCCAACAGTATTTATAAAATATTACCTTTATGTAAGGCATCATCCTGGACTTTGTGGAAAATATACAAAGGAGTAAGAAGTGGCCCTTCCAGAAACATATACAATATCAAGGTTTAACATGAAGCAGCATGTCTTCTCTAAGTAAAAAAACATTGTACCAACTGACTTTACTGAAACTTTATATTTATTGCTCTCATTTTAGGTCATATTGTCCTTCTGCATGCAGGCTGCTTTAACAGACATGATATAGACTGAATAGCTTATAAAGAACAGGAATTTATTTCTCACAGTTCTAGAACTGAGAAGTTCAAGATTAAGGAATGGGCAGATCCAGGAAGAGCCCACTTCCTCATAGATGGCTATCTACTCACTGTAAACTTACACGATGAATGAAGCAAGAGAACTCTCTGGGGTCTCCTTTAAAAGGACTGTAATCCGACTTATGACCTAATCACCTCCCAAAGGCCCCTACAGTTTAATACTATCATTTCCAGAGTTAGATTTCATAATATGATTTCGGGAGACACAAACATTCACACCATAGTATATATAAACAAAAAAAGACACAAAAACAACAAACAACAAAAATTATTTTAACTACCTATTATTTTCAACTATATAAAATTTTAATTGTTTCTATATAATATTAAATAACTCATTTGAGTGATTCACTTATATCCAATGCATCTGAGTGCAATTAAATTTGCTTACCCAACATATCCAGCAGCATATTTCTTCAGACTATCCCATTCCCCACCTTACAGAATTTACCACAATTAGAAAATAGGGGATAGAGGATAGATAGATAGATGTATACATAAACACACTTGTACATACACATATGCATATTTTTCCTTTTAATGATACTCTTGCAAATAAAATGTAAGCTCAAGGAAACCTGTCTTGTTTTTTACTTAATATCCAGATTTTTGTCAACATCCAAAAACAAATAATCCAATAAAAACATAGATAGAAGACATGAACAAGTGTTTCCCCAAAGAACACATTCAAATGTTCAGTAGATACATGAAAAGATGTCCATCATTATGTATCATCAGGAAATTGCAAAGCAAAACTAGAAAGAGATACCACCTCACACCTGTCAGAATGGCTAAAATCAACACTACAAGAAACAAAAGGTATTGGAGAGAATGTGGAAAAGTAACACTTGTGGGGGCTGTCTGAGTGGATCAGTGGGTTAAGCCTCTTCCTTCAGCTCAGGTCATGATCTCAGGGTCCTGGGATCAAGTCCCACATCGGGCTCTCTGCCAGGCAGGGAGCCTGCTCCCTCCTCTCTCTCTCTCTACTTGTAATCTCTCTCTGTCAAATGAATAAAATTTAAAAAAAAGAAGAAAAAGTCACAATTGTGAACTGTTGGTGGTAATGCAAACTGATACAGCCATACTGGAAAACAGTATGGAATTTCCATAAAATTTAAAAATAGAAGTCCTTTGTGATCCAACAATCCTGTTGGTGTGTATTTACCCAATGAATATAAGAAAAGGATACCAGCACCCTAATGTTTATAGGAGCATTACTTATAAAGCTAAGATATGGAAAGACCCCAAGTATTTATCAATTGATGAATGAATAAAGAATAAGTGGTATGTATTATTCAGCCATAAAAAAGGACTGAAATCTTGCCATTTGCAATAACATGGATGGAACTAGACAGTATAATGCTAAAACTGACGTAAGTCAGTCAGAGAAAGACAAATACCTTTACTCATATATGGAATAAAAGAAACAAACAAGCAAAGGGGAAAATAATAAGACATAAAAATAGAAACAAAGCAAGAGACAGACATTTCATTATGGAGAACAAACTGATGGTTACTTGAGGGGATCTGAAAGGAGTGAGGATTAAATAAGTGATGGGGATTAATTAGGGCACTTGTCATGGTGAGCACTGAATGTTATATATTATATTGTACACATGAAACTAATACAACTGTATATGTTAACTAACTGGATTTCAAATAAAAACTTTTTTAAAATACCCAGGTTTTAGCTCACATTCTGGCTTACAAAAGGGATTTAGTCAGTAATTTGGAGATTAGTTAATGAATAAATAAAGGGGTGAACAAGCAGTTGTTAGATAAGATTACTATCCTTCCTGGCATGATCTTATACCTTTTATCTAGAATTATTTTTAGCACTTTAGACTCTTCCTATTTTATTTTGAGTCATTAAACAAAAATTTCCTCAAAGGACCTTAGACTCCATCCAATTTGAGCAAGTGTGAGAGAGGAAATGGTATCCAGGAGGAAAAAAAAAAGATGAAACTACTTTTGTTTACTAGTGAATGCATAGGTCTTCCACAGAAGAAGCTTTAAATGGTAATGGCTCCAGCTTTACATGTGTTAAGTCATATGTTCAGAAGTAGGTAACACTATCAAAAAATATAAAGCATCTGAGATAATTTTCCCTTATTTGAAAGCTGGTGTATGAGTCTGCCATGGTTTCTTGGGTGTTGATAGAAGACGCAGACTCATGGTTCAGAAATAATATAGTTTATAATTCACAGCAATAGAGGTAGCCAGAATATTAACAGTATTTGTGTATGTGTGTGTGTGTGTGTGTGTGTGTGTGTGTGCAGGGGTGGAATATAAAGTGTCTGAGATTATTTTCCCTAATTTGAAAGCTGGTGTATGAGTCTGCCATACTTGGGTGTTGATAGAAGATGCAGACTCATGGTTCAGAAATAATATAGTTTATTATTCACAGCAATAGAGGTAGCCAGAATATTAACAGTATTTGTGTGTGTGTGTGGGGGGGGTGGGAGTTATATATCAGTTCTGAGCCTCAGTTCCCACAAGAAGAATCTAAAGAGAGGCCGATAATATTTGCAAACACAACAGGTTAAGTTAAAAAAAAATGATACTAATTCTGTCTTCCAAGTCTATTCAATACAACCATCTTCAAAGGATGGTCTAGAACAAATAATAAATTCAGAAATGTAAGCAACCAATTGAAAAGTGTCTCCCAAGAAACACACTTTGAGAGTCTTCATTTGACAAAAATACTATAGGATATTACATGGATCAGGTGCATTGAATACTAGAAGGTTAAAATTACAAGGGACCAAATATTTTTGAGCAGTTCTGGCATCCAGTAGAGTTCAAATAGGTTTTATAAGATTGAGGAAAGAAGCCATCAAAACCTGGGCCCAGGGGAGCCTGGGTGGCTGAGTGGGTTAAGCCTCTGCCATTGTCGGCTCAGGCCATGATCTCAGTCCTGGGATTGAGCTCTGCATCAGGCTCTCTGTTCAGCAGGGAGCCTGCTTCCCCCCTCTCTCTGCCTCTCTGCCTACTTGTGGTCTCTGTCAAATAAATAAATAAAATCTTAAAACAAAACAAAACAAAACCTGGGCCCAATTTTCCCAAAAGTATGATTCTGATTCTAGTCTCTATGATGTTATCCCTTGAAGACAATGTCTCTAATTGAGTTGAATTAGTTTACTAAAGAGCATACCCCCATTTGTTGTAGGAGATGAACAATATGCAAGAGGCAAAATGCCACATGGAAGCCACCTGGTCATCAGTGGAATATAGAATCAGTTCCTTTGGGATGAATTTGTTCCACATTTGACTTCCCACTTAAGGGAAAATAAGAGTGCCTTCTAATAGATTTTAAATAGGAGATGACAACGGAAGCTTATACAAGATTATAAAATGGGAAATTTCATTTAGATAAGCAATAATTTCAAAGTCATCTTCTTAATATTAGAGACTCTTCACATAATCATAATTTTATTTTGGTATTATATGGTAATTTCAAATATAGTAAATATAAAGAATTTACCTCTGTAATTATAGCGAGTCTGGTGGTAGTTTAATGGCAACAAAACTTCAATTTAGAAGTGTGGTCTACCAATTATTAATACATTTGGAAATGGTGTGTCATCTTCACTCCACTTGTCTCACTAAAACAGTGAGCCAAAAAAGTAGGTCCAAGCTGTTTACTATGGTCAAAATGGGTTGCTTTTGCACTTGGTAAAGAAGCAGTCATATTTTGGAAGAAGAAACTGAGGCTATTAATATTTTCAACGTATTTTCAGAAAAGGAAAGAAAGGATAATCTAAGCTAAAGCCAAAATCTTACACAAGGCAGCAGGAGGATGATCTTTTCCCAGATAAAGGGTTTTTCAACTTAGCCATGTTAGGAGGAAGAAGAGATGAGACATTGTGGACTTGACTAAGGTTTGTACACTGTTCAAAAAGTTTTCAAAATAATGTGTATTATTTTTCTTCTTTTAGTTGAGACAAAACAAACAAAAAACCACTAATGAGCTTACTCTTAAAAGAAGGTAAACAAGAAACTAGCAAAGATTGAGTGTTAGGTATTGTCCCCTTCCTTTTTTTTTTTAAATTATGTTATGTTAGTTACCTTTAGTTTTTGAAGTAGTGTTCCATGATTCATTGTTTGTGTAAAACACCCAGTGCCCCATGCAATATGTGCCCTCCTTAATATCCCTCACCAGGCTCACCCATCCCCACACCCTTCTCATCTTTAAAACCCTCAGTTTGTTTCTTGGAATCCATAGTTTTTCATGTTTCATTTCCCCGTCCAATTCCTCCACTTCATTTTTCCTTTCCTTCTCCTAATGTCCTCCATGCTATTCCTTAGGTTCCACAAAAAAGTGAAACCATATGATGATTGACTTTCTCTGCTTGACTTATTTCACTTAGCATAATCTCCTCCAGTCCCATCCATGTTGATGCAAAAGTTGGGTATTCATCCTTTCTGATGGCTGAGTGATATTCCATTGTATACATAGATCACATCTTCTTTATCCGTTTGTTTGTTGAAGGGGATTTTGGCTCTTTCAACAGAATGGCTATTGTGGACATTGCTGCTATAAACACTGGGGTGCATATGGCGCTACTTTTCAGTAAAATGGAGCTAGCCTATGACCCAGCAATTGCACTACTGAGTATTGAGCTCAAAGATACATATGTAGTGAAAAGAATTAGGTATTGTTAAAGCACAAATGCAGGGGATAGAAGTTATGGTACAGAAGAAGGAAGGGCAACCGTATGGCAGAGTAGAATAAAGCAGCTCAGGAAGAAATTAGTCATATCCAGATATTGTAAGGCATGTGGGGTTGGCAGGGAGAGCATGAGCAATCATGAGAGCAGAGAGAGAAAATGGACCAGGCAGGAGAGGTTTATAACATTTTAACATCTAAGGTAAGCATATGCAAAGCAGAATAGGGAAAGACATAAAAGTTTTTATAAGACTCAATACATAAGGAATAACGTGGAGGACACTGGGAGATGGAGAAAAGTGTGCTGGGGGAAATCGGAGGGAGAGACAAACCATGAGAGACTGTGGACTCTGAGAAGCAAACTGAGGGTTTTGAAGAGGAGGGTGGCAGGTGGTTGGGTGAGCCCAGTGGTGGGTATTAAGGAGGGAATTTATTGCATGAAGCACTGGGTGTGGTGCATAAACAATGAATTTTGGATCACTGAAAATAAATTAAAAGAAAAAAAAAGACTGACTACAGACATGGACCTCTGTGTAACACAGATATAGAACTCACTGTAATACCAGCCACTTCCCACTGACACACACACACTATGATAATAATAAATAATAATGCAATTAAGAACATTGCCTGCCAAATAATTTTTCCTCTTTTTTTATTTTATTATTATTATTATTATTATTTCATTTTTAAAGTTTTTATTTAAAAACCAGTTAGGTGAAATAAGGTTAATATTAGTTTCAGGTGTACAATAGAGTGATCAACACTGCCATACAATGGCTTAAATAAAAAAATGGAAAAAAAAATTAAAGATTTTATTTTTAAACAACCTCTACACCCAAGGTGGATTTCAAACGTACAACCTCAAGATCAAGAGTTACATGTTTTACTGGCTGATCCAGCCAGGCACCCCAACAAATAAAAATTTTATAAAATTGTTGAATTTGTGGGAGTCTCATTTGCTCAGTCAGTTAAGTGTCTGCCTTTGGCTTAGATCATGATCTCAAGAGTCCTGGGATCGAGCCTCATATTGCTCATGCTCTCTCTCTCTCTCTCTCGCTTTTGCTCTCAAATAAATAAATAAAATATTTTTAAAAAACATTGTTGAGTTTGTTTAACTAGTTTTAAACTAGTAGACAGTGATGAAGATAAAGTATGATGTCATGGCAGGGAAAAATACGACTTACACGTTTTAAAAATAAAATGTGCAATGCAAGTTACATCACTTCATTTATCACCACACTGGGACTTTCCCTACTGAGTTGTTGTAATGTAAGGACCTATTTTATATTTTTATATTTTAGCAAGAGGCTTTCATTGAGGTTAAACAAAAACGTTGTTTAACCTTTAAAGTGTCCTTGCTCCCCTTCCCCCAGGGGATTCACTTAAAAACAAGTCCTGGAAATCAGCTCCAGGTAACAAAGCCCATATACAAGGGTGGGTCAGGCCAGGTGGAGACATCAATCAGCGGGGTTGGGGGTGCATACTGTCTCCCTAGATACTAAGGCGTATGCCCCACTCCTCCGCCCTTTGGGAACCTTTTTGGCACCAATCCTAATCAAGGTGTAATAGGCTGGGTCAAATGTCTATACCAGGGTAAATTGTACCTCAACTGGTCACCTAGCATCACTGTGGAGTTTCCTGTGTGTGTTAAAATCTCATTGGTCACCTGTGCGTGGCCAGGCCAGAGCGCATGGCCTTTGCCCTTAAAAGCTAGACTGTGAAACAGAGAAGGGTTGCCTTCTCTCGTAAGAGGTGTGGCCCTGAACGTTCGGTTAGATTCTTGATACTTGACGTCCAATAAAGCTTTGCCTGACCTTTGCTTTATATCAGTCTTGCTCCTTTAATCAGAGACCCATTATTGGGGCATAACAGTATTAATTTTATAGTTATAAGTCCACAATGCATCCATCATCCATCCTACCCCTTAACATTCCCCTTTGGACAGACCCATGATCTAGAACAAGCCTTAATTTATAGTGCCTTGTAGGAGATTTTTGCTGCCGCCTAAATTGCCTACTTTCCTCTCACCATTACCACAGAAATTGGGTCCACTGAAACAAAGGGGTAGTCTTAGAAATTAACAATTTTCATAAATTTCTTTAAATAATAAAATATAAGATAGTGATACCTTTATTTTCTGCCACATAACCAATTCTTGAAAGAATAGGTCATATAAGAGAATTTACAACACATGCTAGCATTATCCTACTGGACCCAGATCATTTGTATGTTTCTCTGTCTCTGAGAAATGTAGTTATTTATATGACTGAAACCTACAAATTCTTTGATATGACTACTAATATCACCTACATTATTTTAAAGCCTGTTTAAGGCTTCTGAAATACATAGGTTTTGTAAACACTTATTAAGCATCTTGTATATATCAAACACTTTAAAAATCTCTGTTTAAAAAAAAAATCTCTACCTCAACGGGACTTTGCGTCTGAAAAAGATACAGGCAATATACAAGGCAACAGATAGAATAATTACATATTTGATTATATACTCCGTGGATGTCACATTAAATTGATGTGAAAATGATGAGAAGGATCTGAATTTCTTGTCAAAATTTTTTGCCTTAAATAGAAATTGATATTTAGGGAATGTTGTTACTGAAAGAGGTCCTGTGTCAACCAAAAATGTTAAACCTTGATCTGACTAAATTTTCCAGTTTTGATCATTGCTTTGTTTAGCTGTCATATATTAAGACTGAATTTAGTACTTCAGTCTCAGATTTCAGTAAGTTTTTTAAAGATTTTATTTATTTATTAGAGAGAGAGAGTGGGTGGGGAGGGGCAGAGGGAGTGGAAAAACCAGACTCCTTGTTGAGCAGGCAGCTGATGCAGGACTGGATCCTAGTACCCTGGCATCATGACTTAAGCTGAAGGAATACACATAACCAACTGAGCCACCCAGGCACTTTAGACTGTAAACTTCTTAAAGGTAAAGAAGTTTATTCTTCTAGTAGTTCCACAGACATTTCTAACATCCATAAAAAAGCATGTATTGATGTAAAATGCAAGCAAATAAAATTATTTAAAAAAAAAGAAAGAAAGAAAAGATATATCTGGATAAAGAGAAAAACAGAAAATCTAAGAATACATTGAGTTATTAGAGCAAAGAGTGGAGGAAGAGAAAATAAATATGAAATAGAGATTTCCACTAAAAGAAAAAGATTGAATAAGTCAGGAGATTTAGTAAATTATTATGACAGACTTGAGAAAAAATAAAATAGGAATTTTTAGAAATAGCAATGAATGAAAAGGTAAATTGTTCCTACCTCTATAATATTAGCTGTTTGTTGTTGTTGTTGTTAGTTTACCTATTTAAACCAATAAAGAAAGAAAGGATTTAGGGATAAGGTTTCAATATATAGATAGATATAGATGTCTATATCTATATCTATCTATATATTTTTTAATTGTTAGAAAATGTGTCACAGAAAGTGTTTAAACTTTAAGATACATATGCAACATGTAACGAACTACATTGTTTGAACGTCTAATTTGTAAATGCTTTTAGAGGAAACTTGGTGGAAATGTCCTTATGTGGCTTTGTTTCTGGAACTAAGTATATTTATTAATAATGGATAGTTTAAAATTATGAAATGACCAGGAGTAAACAATTTTTCTAATCCTATCAGCTCTTTGCAGCTCTCTTATTAGCCCCCTTTAAGAATATCAGCTTTATTTATCTAATTAAATTTTATATTGATGTGCTTCAGACTTTTGGCATTTCTCTTCCTTCTGTTCTTTTTTTTCCCCTAAATTACATGTTTTTGTTTAGCAGCTACTATCAATTCTTTGATATAAATTCTCAACATTAATTTACTAACTGCAGCGCGCCTGTCCTAGTGGTCCCCTCAGGACTCCTTAGCAGGCAGGCTTCCGAACACCAAACAGGGCGCAGAGGACAGTTGTCTTGCCACCGCCCCGCTGTTCCTGACAGGTCCGCCTCTCTGATTTGTGACCCTTTCATGACAACAAGGATAATGGCTCCTTCTCTTCTCCTGGGGCAGCGTGCTGCACCTTCCCCACACATGCTCCTGGGGAGCACAGGGGCAGACGTGTCCCTTTCCTTAAGGCTGTTTACACGGGCTCAACCAAGCATCTCTCTCAGGTTGAGGGAATGCACGGCAAAGAGGATTTCCTCCACGCGGTTATATTACACCATGCTAGGAGACTAGCACAGGCAAGCAGCAGCAACAACTCACCGACCCGACACTAATTTTCGAAAGAATGCTGTGCTTTCCCAAAGGGGATGCCCGGGCAAAGATTCTTTCGCTGGATGCGGGTTTCTCTCACCGTGAGCCTGGTCTCAGGCAAGCAGCAGCAGTAGCTCGCAGAAACGACTCTGATTTCGAGCAAATGCTGTGATTTCCCAGAGGATTTGGGCTTGGAGCAAAACGCACACACCGCTGCTTCCTCAACAGGGCTTCAGTCGCGTCAGGGAAGAAGAGCTACAGGAGAACTGGTGCCTCTTGGCCGTGCTTTCCCGGGCTCTATGTTCACGTCCTGGGTTAACCCTGACAAACCGAAATAAGCAGACACAGCCTCCACACTGCAGCAGCATGCGTGGCCTAGGATGGCACTCTGCTTACAGTGCCATCTCTTGGCGTAGACAAGGCCTGCCCTTTTGCTCAGGCGTTCAGGTGGACAGCGGACTAGGCCAGTGCCTTCCCCAGCCAAGAGGAGACGGGACAGGATCACTACACATCGCCTGCGCACAGCAATGGGGAGCAATGGGTAATTGTCCGTCCTTCCCCGGGCAACCCCCTGCCTCCGCCAACGCTTCAACATCCTGGAGGAAGACGGCATCTGACTGCCCCATGCTCCAGAAGCTGTTTCTTCAAGTTCAGGGCCGGGCGCCTGGTGGCAAGCACAGGTCTGCACCACGGACAGGTGGCCGAGGAGCTGCTCTACCCTTCGGCCCAACGGCACAGGACAGGCCTGCCTTCTGCCCAAACTCCTTCCTCAGAGGGGAGCACTCGCTCCTGCCCTAGTCATCCGCTTGTGTCTCCTTAGCAGCTAGACTTCATTCTCTCTGCACAGGGAGAGGGTGACACTTGTCTTGCCACCCGCCTGCTCCTCCTGCCATAGCAGGCTCTCTTGCTTCACGACCGTTTCCCGACAGCAAGGCTAACGGCTCCTTCTCTTCTCCCGTGGCGACGTGCTGCGCCTTCCCCAGACTTGCTCCTAGGGAGCGCAGAGACAGTGTGTCCCTTTCCTTAAGGCTGTTTCCACTGGCGCAACCAGGCTTCTCTCCCAGGCGGAGGGGATGCCCGGGCAAAGAAGATTCCCTCCATGAGGGCTTATTAAAACGTGCTGTGGAGACAAGCTAGGGCAAGCAGCAGCAGCATCCCAAAGGCGTGACTGATTTCCCAAAGAATGCTGAGCTTTCCAAGAGGGGATGCCCGAGCAAAGAGGCTTACACTCTATGCGGGATTCTCCCACCGTCCTGCGAATACTAGGCTAAGGCAAGCAGCAAGAGCAGCCAACGGTATGGCTCTGATTTCCCAGTGACTGCTATGCTTTTGCTGATGTTTTCAGCTTGGCGCGAACCGCACGTCGCAGCTGCTTCCTCAGCAAGGCTTTGAGCGTTCGCTCTGTCACGTCAGGTAAGAAGTGCTGCAGGAGAGTTGGTGCGTCTTGGGCCTTGCTTTCCTGGGCTCCAAATTCGCGGCCTGAGTTCACCCTGCCAAGCCGAAATAAGCAGACACAGCCACAACCCTGCAGCAGCATGCGTGGCCTAGGTTTGCACTCGAGGCACACTACCATCTTCCGGTGTAGACAACGCTTGGCCTTTTGTTCTGGCGCTTAGGCGGACTCGGGAACTAGGCCAGTGCCTTCCCCACAGGAGAGGAGAGGTGACAGAATCCCTGCACACCGCCCATGCCCTGGGATGGGGAGCCGTGGGGGACTGTACCAACTCCTTCCCCGGACACACCCGTGCCTCCGCGAACGCTTCCACATCCTGGAGGAAGAGGGCATCTGACTGCCCGTTCTTTCAGGGAGCTAATTCTGCGAGTTCAGGTTAGGCGCCTGGTGGAAAGCACATGTCTGCACCAGGGACAGGTTGCCGAAGAGCTTCTGTCCCTTGGGCCCAGGGGCCCAAGACAGGCCTGCCTTCTGCTCAAACTTCTTCCTCAAAGTGGAGCACGCGCGCCTGCCCCAGTGGTCCCCTAGTGTCTCCTGAGAAGCCAGGTTTCCGTCTCTCCGCACAGGGAGCGGGTGACACTTGTCTTGCCACCGGCCCGCTGTTCCTGCCTGGGGCCGGCTCTCTTGCTTCACGACCGTTCCCGAGAACAAGGCCAACGGATCCCTCTCCTCTCCCAGGGCAACGTGCTGCACCTTCCCCAACATGCTCCTGGGGAGCGCTGTGACAGACGTGTCCCTTTCCTTAAGGCTCTTTCCACAGGGGTAACCACGCTTTTCTCTCAGGCGGAGGAGATGCCCGGGAAAAGAAGATTTCGCTCCATGCGGTTTTATTACACCGTGCTGAGACTAGCTCAGGAAAGGAGCAGAAAGCATTCCTCAGACCAGACTCTGATTTCCGAAAGAATGCTGTGCTTTCCCAGAGATGATGCTAGGGCAAAGAGGCTTTCGATCTATGCCGGTTTCCCCCACTGTGCTGCGAATCCTAGGCTAAGGCAAGCAGCAAGAGGAGCCAACAGAACCGACTCTGATTTCCCAAAGAATGCTGTGCTTTCCGAGAGGGGATGCGGGGGCAAAGAGGATTTCGCTCCATGTGCGTTTATTACACCGTGCTGTGGAGACTAGCTCAGGCAAGCAGAAGCAGCATCCCTGAGACCCGACTCTGGATTCCCGAAGAATGCTGTGCTTTTCCCCAGGGGTGCCCCGGCAAAGAGGCTTTCGCTCTATGCGGGTTTCTCCCACCGTGAGCCTGGTCTCAGGCAAGCAGCAGCAGTAGCCCACAGAACCGGCTCTAATTTCTCACCAAATGCTGTGCTTTCGCAGAGGCTTTGGGCTTGGAGCGAACCGCACATGCCGTTGCTTCCTCACCAGGGCTCCAGTCGCGTCAGGGAAGAAGAGCTGCTGGAGAGCTGGTGCCTCTTGGGCCTTGCTTTCCCGAGCTCCATGTTCACGTCGTGTGTTCACCCTGCCAAGCCGAAATAAGCAGACACAGCCTCGTCCCTGCAGCAGCATGCGTGGCCTAGGATGGCACTCTGCTTACAATGCCATCTCCCGGCGTAGGCAAGGCCTGCTCTTTTGCTCTGGCTTTCAGGTGGACAGCGGACTAGGCCAGTGCCTTCCCCAACCGAGAGGAGATGCCACAGGATCCCTTCACACCGAACGCACCCTGGTATGGGGAGTAATGGGTAACTGTCCGTCCTTCCCCGGGCAACCCCTTTCCTCCGCCAACGCTTCAACGTTCTGGAGGAAGAAGGCATCTGACTGCCCGTTGCTCCAGAAGCTGTTTCTTCGAGTTCAGGGCCGGGCGCCTGGTGGCAAGCACATGTCTGCACCACGGACAGGTGGCCTAGGAGCTGCTCTACCCTTGGGCCCAACGACACAGAACAGGCCTGCATTCCGCCCAGACACTTTCGTCAGAGTGGACCACGCGCACCTGCCCTTTGGTCCCCTCCTGTCTCCTTAGCAGCAAGGCTTCCGTCTCTCCGCACTAGGAGCAGGTTACAGTTTTCGTGCCACCGGCCCTCTGTTCCTAACAACGCCGCCTCTCCTGCTTCGCGACCGTTTCCCGATAATAAGGCCAATGGCTCCTTCTCTTCTCCGGGCAGTGGGCTGCACCTTCCCCAGACATCTTCCTCGGGAGTACAGTGACCGATGTGTCCCTTTCCTTAACGCTCTTTCCACTGGCGCAAGCAAGCATCTCTCTCAGAGGGCATGCCCCGGCAAAGAGGATTTCGCTCCATGCGAGTTTATTACACCGTGCTGTGGAGTCGAGTTCAGACAATCAGCTGCAGCATCCCACAGACCCGACTCTGATTACCTAAAGAATGCTGTGCTTTCCCAGAGGAGATGCCGTTGCAAAGAGGCTTTCGCTCTATGACGGTTTCTCCCACCGTGCTGCGAATTCTAGGCTAAGGCAAGCAGCAAGAGCAGCCCACAGAACCGAATCTGATTTGCCAGCAACTCCTATGCTTTCGCACAGGTTTTCAGCTTGGCGCGAACCGCACTTCGCTGCTGCTTCCTCAGCAAGGCTTTGGGCGTTCGCTCTCTCGCGTCAGGGAAGAGCTACGGGAGAGTTTGTGCCTCTTGGACTTGCTTTCCCGGGCTCCATGTTCACGTCCTGGGTTCAACCTGCCAAGCCGAAATAAGCAGACATAGCCTCGACCCTGCAGCTGCATGCGTGGCCTAGGATGGCACTCTGCTTACAATGCCATCTCCCGGCGTAGTCAAGGCCTGCTCTTTTGCTCTGGCGTTCAGGTGGACAGTGGACTAGGCCAGTGCCTTCCCCAACCGAGAGGAGATGCCACAGGATCCGTGAACACCGCACGCACACTGGGATGGGGAGTAATGGGTAACAGTCCGTCCTTCCCCGGGCAACCCATTTCCTCCGCCAACGCTTCAACGTCCTGGAGGAAGACGGCATCTGAATGCCCGTTGCTCCAGAAGCTGTTTCTTCGAGTTCAGGGCCGGGCGCCTGGTGGCAAGCACATGTCTGAACCACGGACAGGTGGCCTAGGAGCTGCTCTACCCTTGGGCCCAAAGGCAAAGGACAGGCCTGCCTTCTGCCCAGACTCTTTCGTCAGAGTGGACCACGCGCACCTGCCCTAGTGGTCCCCTCCTGTCTCCTTAGCAGCCAGGATTCCGTCTCTCCGCACATGGCGTGGAGGACACGACGAGTCTTGCCACTTCCCCGCTGATCTGACAGGTCCGCCTCTCCTGCTTTGCGACCCTTTCATGACAGATAAGGGCTCTTCTCTTATCCCGGGGCAGCTTGCTGCACCTTCCCCACACATGCTCCTGGGGAGCACAGGGACAGATGTGTCCCTTTCCTTAAGGCTGTTTCCACAGGCGCATCCAAGCATCTATCTCAGGGTGAGGGAATGCCCGGCAAAGAGGATTTCGCTCCACGCGGTTATATGACAAGGTGCTGTAGAGATTATCACAGGCAAGCAGCAGCAGCAGCATCCCACCGACCCGACACTGATTTACCAAAGAATGCTGTGCTTTCCCAAAGGGGATGCCCGGGCAAAGATTCTTTCGCTGGATGCGGGTTTCTCCCACAGTGCGCATGGTCTCAGGCAAGCAGCAGCAGTAGCTCGCAGAAACGACTCTGATTTCTGAGCAAATGCTGTGCTTTCGCAGAGGCTTTGGGCTTGGAGCGAAACGCACACGCCGCTGCTTCCTCAACAGGGCTTCAGTCGCGTCAGGGAAGAAGAGCTGCGGGAGAACTAGAGCCTCTTGGCCTTGCTTTCCCGGGCTCCATGTTCACGTCCGGGTTCACTCTGCCAAACAGAAATAAGCAGACACAGCCTCCACACTGCAGCAACATGCGTGGCCTAGGATGGCACTCTGCTTACAGTGCCATCTCCCGGTATAGGCAATTCCTGCCCTTTTGCTCTGGCGTTCAGGTGGACAGCGGACTAGGCCAGTTCCTTCCCCAGCCCATGGGAGACGCGACAGGATCACTGCACATCGCCTGCGCACAGCAATGGGGAGCAATGTGTTATTGTCCGTCCTTCGCCGGGGAACCCCCTGCCACCGCCAACACTTCAACATACTGGAGGAAGACGGCATCTGACTGCCCCATGCTCCAGAAGCTGTTTCTTCGAGTCAGCCCGGGCGCCTGGTGGCAAGCACGTCTGCACCACGGACAGGTGGCCAAGGAGCTGCTCTACCCTGGGCCCAACGGCACAGGACAGGCCTGCCTTCTGCCCAAACTCCTTCCTCAGAGGGGAACACTCGCTCCTGCTCTAGTCGTCCGCTCGTTTCTCCTTAGAATTTAGGCTTCTTTCTTTCTGAACAAGGAGAGGGTGACACTTGTCTTGCCACCCGCCTGCTCTTCTTGCCATTGCAGACTCTCTTTCTTCACAACCGTTTCCCGACAGCAAGGCCAACGGCTCCAACTCTTCTCCCGGGGCGACGTGCTGCGCCTTCCCCAGACTTGCTCCTAGGGAGCGCAGAGACAGTGTGTCCCTTTCCTTAACGCTGTTTCCACTGGCGCAACCAGGCTTCTCTCCCAGGCGGAGGGGATGCCCGGGCAAAGAGGATTTCGCTCCATGAGGGCTTATTATAACGTGCTGTGGAGACAAGCTCAGGCAAGCAGCAGCAGCATCCTAAAGGCTGACTCTGATTTCCCAATGAATGCTGTGCTTACCAAGAGGGGATGCCCGAGCAAAGAGGCTTTCACTCTATGCGGGATTCTCCCACCGTGCTGCGAATACTAGGCTAAGACAAGCAGCAAGAGCAGCTCTGATTTCCCAGTGACTGATATGCTTTCGCTGATGTTTTCAGCGTGGCGCGAACCGCACTTCGCAGCTGCTTCCTCAACAAGGCTTTGAGCGTTCGCTCTGTCACGTCAGGTAAGAAGTGCTGCAGGAGAGTTGGTGCGTCTTGGGCCTTGCTTTCCTGGGCTCCATGTTTGCGCCCTGAGTTCACCCTGTCAGGCCGAAATAAGCAGATACAGCCACAACCCTGCAGCAGCATGTGCGGCCTAGGTTTGCACTCGATGCACACTACCATCTCCCGATGTAGACAACGCTTGGCCTTTTGTTCTGGCGCTTAGGCGGACTCGGGCCAGTGCCTTCTGCACTGGAGAGGAGAGGAGAGGAGAGGTGACAGAATCCCTGCACACCCCCCATGCCCTGGGATGGGGAGCCGTGGGGGACTGTACCCACTCCTTCCCCGGACACACCCGTGCCTCCGCAAACGCTTCCACATCCTGGAGGAAGAGGGCATCTGACTGCCCGTTCTTTCAGGGAGCTAATTCTGCGAGTTCAGGGTAGGCGCCTGGTGGAAAGCACATGTCTGCACCAAGGACAGGTGGCCAAAGAGCTTCTGTCCCCCGGGCCCAGGGGCCCAAGACAGGCCTGCCTTCTGCTCAAACTCCTTCCTCAAAGTGGAGCACGCGCGCCTGACCTAGTTGTCAACTCGTGTCTCCTGAGAAGCCAGGTTTCCGTCTCTCCGCACAGGGAGCGGGTGACACTTGTCTTGCCACCGGCCCGCTGTTCCTGCCTGGGGCCGGCTCTCTTGCTTCACGACCGTTCCCGAGAACAAGGCCAACGGATCCCTCTCCTCTCCCAGGGCAACGTGCTGCACCTTCCCCAACATGCTCCTGGGGAGCGCTGTGACAGACGTGTCCCTTTCCTTAAGGCTCTTTCCACAGGGGTAACCACGCTTTTCTCTCAGGCAGAGGAGATACCCGGGAAAAGAAGATTTCGCTCCATGCGGTTTTATTACACCGTGCTGAGACTAGCTCAGGAAAGGAGCAGAAAGCATTCCTCAGACCAGACTCTGATTTCCGAAAGAATGCTGTGCTTTCCCAGAGGTGATGCTAGGGCAAAGAGGCTTTCGATCTATGCGGGTTTCCCCCACTGTGCTGCGAATCCTAGGCTAAGGCAAGCAGCAAGAGGAGCCAACAGAACCGACTCTGATTTCCCAAAGAATGCTGTCCTTTCCGAGAGGGGATGCGGGGGCAAAGAGGATTTCGCTCCATGCGGTTTTATTACACCGTGCTGTGGAGACTAGCTCAGGCAAGCAGAAGCAGCATCCCTGAGACCCGACTCTGGATTCCCGAAGAATGCTGTGCTTTTCCCCCAGGGGATGCCCCGGCAAAGAGGCTTTCGCTCTATACGGGTTTCTCCCACCGTGAGCCTGGTCTCAGGCAAGCTGCAGCAGTAGCCTGCAGAACCGGCTTTAATTTCTCACCAAATGCTGTGCTTTCGCAGAGGCTTTGGGCTTGGTGCGAACCGCACTTCGCTGCTGCTTCATCATCAGGGCTCCAGTCGCGTCAGAAAAGAAGAGCTGCTGGAGAGCTGGTGCCTCTTGGACCTTGCTTTCCCGGGCTCCATGTTCACGTCGTGGGTTCACCCTGCCAAGCTGAAATAAGCAGACACAGCCTCGTCCCTGCAGCAGCATGCGTGGCCTAGGATGGCACTCTGCTTACAATGCCATCTCCCGGCGTAGGCAAGGCCTGCTCTTTTGCTCTGGCTTTCAGGTGGACAGCGGACTAGGCCAGTGCCTTCCCCAACCGAGAGGAGATTCCACAGGATCCGTGAACACCGCACGCACCCTGGTTAGGCGGAGTAATGGGTAACTGTCTGTCCTTCCCCGGGCAACCCCTTTCCTCTGCCAACGCTTCAACGTCCTGGAGGAAGACGGCATCTGACTGCCCGTTGCTCCAGAAGCTGTTTCTTCGAGTTCAGGGCCAGGCGCCTGGTGGCAAGCACCTGTCTGCACCACGAAGAGGTGGCCTAGGATCTGCTCTACCCTTGGGCCCAACGGCACAGGACAGGCCTGCCTTCTGCCCAGACTCTTTCGTCAGAGTGGACCACGCGCACCTGCCCTAGTGGTCCCCTCCTGTCTCCTTAGCAGCAAGGCTTCCGTCTCTCCACCCAAGGAGCAGGTTACAGTTTTCGTGCCACCGGCCCTCTGTTCCTGACAACGCCGCCTCTACTGCTTCGCGACTGTTTCCCAACAATAAGGCCAATGGCTCCTTCTCTTCTCCAGGCAGTGGGCTGCACCTTCCCCAGACATGTTCCTCGGGAGTACAGTGACCGACGTGTCCCTTTCTTTAAGGCTCTGTCTATCCACTGGATCAAGCAAGCATCGTTCTCAGAGGGCATGCCCCGGCAAAGAGGATTTCGCTCCATGCGAGTTTATTACACCGTGCTGTGGAGACGAGTTCAGACAATCAGCTGCAGCATCCCACAGACCCGACTCTGATTACCTAAAGAATGCTGTGCTTTCCCAGAGGAGATGCCCGTGCAAAGAGGCTTTCGCTCTATGCCGGTTTTTCCCACAGTGCTGCGAATTCTAGGCTAAGGCAAGAAGCAAGAGCAGCCCACAGAACCGACTCTGATTCACCAGCAACTCCTATGCTTTCGCACAGGTTTTCAGCTTGGCGCGAACCGCACTTCGCTGCTGCTTCCTCAGCAAGGCTTTGGGCGTTCGCTCTCTCGCGTCAGGGAAGAGCTACGGGAGAGCTTGTGCCTCTTGGGCTTGCTTTCCCGGGCTCCATGTTCACGTCCTGGGTTCACCCTGCCAAGCCGAAATAAGCAGACACAGCCTCCACCCTGCAGCAGCATGCGTGGCCTAGGATGGCACTCTGCTTACAATGCCATCTCCCGGCGTAGGCAAGGCCTGCTCTTTTGGTCTGGCGTTCAGGTGGACAGCGGACTAGGCCAGTGCCTTCCCCAATCGAGTGAGATGCCACAGGATCCGTGAACACGGCACGCACCCTGGGATGGGGAGTAATGGGTAACAGTCCGTCCTTCCCCGGGCAACCCCTTGCGTCCACCAACGCTTCAACGTCCTGGAGGAAGATGGCATCTGATTGCCCGTTGCTCCAGAAGCTGTTTCTTCGAGTTCAGGGCCGGGCGCCTGGTGGCAAGCACATGTCTGCACCACGGACAGGTGGCCTAGGAGCTGCTCTACCCTTGGGCCCAAAGGCAAAGGACAGGCCTGCCTTCTGCCCAGACTCTTCTGTCAGAGTGGACCACGCGCACCTGTCCTAGTGGTCCCCTCCTGTCTCCTTAGCAGCCAGGCTTCGTCTCGCCGCACAGGGCGTGGAGGACTCTGCTCTTGCCACTGCCCCGCTGATCCTGACAGGTCCGCCTCTCCTGCTTTGCAACCCTTTCATGACAACAAGGATAATGCTCCTTCTCTTCTCCCGTGGCAGCGTGCTGCACCTTCCCCACACATGCTCCTGGGGAGCACAGGGACAGACGTGTCCCTTTCCTTAAGGTTGTTTCCACAGGCGCATCCAAGCATCTATCTCAGTTTGAGGGGATGCCCGGCAAAGAGGATTTCGCACCACGCGGTTATATGACAAGGTGCTGTAGAGATTATCACAGGCAAGCAGCAGCAGCATCCCACCGACCCAACACTGATTTACCAAAGAATGCTGTGCTTTCCCAAAGCGGATGCCCGGGCAAAGATTCTTTCGCTGGATGCTGGTTTCTCCCACCGTGCGCCTGATCTCAGGCAAGCAGCAGCAGTAGCTCGCAGAAACGACTCTGATTTCTGAGCAAATACTGTGCTTTTGCAGAGGCTTTGGGCTTGGAGCGAACCGCACACGCCGCTGCTTCCTCAACAGGGCTCCAGTCGCATCAGGGAAGAAAAACTGTGGGAGAACTGGTGCCTCTTGGCCTTGCTTTCCCGGGCTCCATGTTCATGTCCTGAGTTTACTGTGCCAAATCGAAATAAGCAGACATAGCCTCGACCCTGCAGCAGCATGCGTGGCTTAAGATGGCACTCTGCATACAGTGCCATCTCCCGGCGTAGGCAAGGCCTGCCCTTTTGCTCTGGCGTTCAGGTGTACAGGGGACTAGGCCAGTTCCTTCCCCAGCCAGAGGAGACGCGACAGGATCACTGCACACCGCCCACTCTCGGCAATGGGGAGCAATGGGTAATTGTCCGTCCTTCCCTGGGCAACCCCCTGCCTCCGCCAACGCTTCAACATCCAGGAGGAAGATGGCATCTGACTGCCCGTTGCTCCAGAAGCTGTTTCTTCGAGTTCAGGGCCGGGCGCCTGGTGGCAAGCACATGTCTGCACCACGGACAGGTGGCCTAGGAGCTGCTCTACCCTTGGGCCCAACGGCAAAGGACAGGCCTGCCTTCTGCCCAAACTCCTTCCTCAGAGGGGAGCACTCGCTCCTGCCATAGTCGTCCGCTCGTGTCTTCTTAGCAGCTAGGCTTCATTTTCTCTGCACAGGGAGAGGGTGACACTTGTCTTGCCACCCGCCTGCTCTTCCTGCCATGGCAGGCTCTCTTGCTTCATGACCGTTTCCCGACTGCAAGGCCACGGCTCCTTCTCTTCTCCTGGGGCGACATGCTGCGCCTTCCCCAGACTGGCTCCTGGGGAGCGCAGAGACAGTGTTCCTTAAGGTTGTTTCCACAGGCGCAACCATGCTTTTCTCCCAGGCAGCGGGGATGCTGGTGCAATGAGGATTTCGCTCCATGCGGGTTTATTACACCGTGCTGTGGAAACCTTCTCAGGCAAGCAGAACTATCCCACTGACCTGACTCTGATTTCCCAAAGAATGCGGTGCTTTCCCAGAGGGGACGCCTAGGCAAATAGTCTTTCGCTCTATGCGGGTTTCTCCCACCGTGCTGTGAAAAGCACAGCATTCTCCACAGCACGTTGTAATAATCCCTCATGGAGCGAAATACTCTTTTCTCGGGCATTTCTTATGCCTGCACGAGAAGTCTGGTTGCGCCTGAGGAAACAACCTTAAGGAAAGGGACACGTCTGTCACTGCACTCCCCCGGAGCAAGTCTGAGGAAGGTGCAGCACAACGCTCTGGGGGAAGAGAATGTGCTGTTGGCCTTATTGTCGGGAAAAGTTTGGGAAGCAGGAGATCCTGCAGTGGCATGAACAGCAGGCGGGTGGCAAGACACGTGTCACCCGCTCCCTGTATGGAGAGAAGGAAACCTGGCTGCTAAGAAGACAGGAGTGAACGACTAGAGCAAGCGCCCGTGCTCCACTCTGAGGAAGGAGTGTGGGCAGAAGCCAGGCCTGTCCTGTGCCTCTGGGCCCAGGGGGCAGCAGCTCCTTGGCCACCTGTCCATAGGGCAGAAGTGGGCTTGCCACCAGGCACCCGGTCCTGAACTCGCAGAAACAACTCCTGGAGGAACGGGCAATCAGATGCTGCCTTCCTCCAGGATGTGGCAGCATTGGCGGAGGCAGCGTGTGCCCTAGGAAGGAGTGACAGTTACCAATTACTCCCCATCCCAGGGCGCGGGCGGTGTGCAGTGATACAGTCGCATCTCCTTTCAGCTGGGGAAGCCAATGGCCTAGTCCCTTGTCCACCTGAGTGCCAGAGCAAAAGGGCAGGCCTTGCCTATGCCCGATGATGGCATTGTGAACAGTGTCATCCTAGGCCATGCACGCTGCTGCAGGGTCGAGGCTGTTTCTGCTTATTTCAGCTTGGCAGGGTCAACCCATGGCGCGAACATGGAGCCGGGAAAGCAAGGCCCAAGAGGCACCAGCTCTCCCGCAGCTCTTCTTCCCTGACGCGACTGAAGCCTTGCTGAGGAAGCAACGGCGAAGTGCGGTTCGCTCCAAGCTCAAAGCCTCTGCGAAAGCACAGCATTTGCTTAGAAATCAGAGTCGGATCTGCTGGCTGCTGCTGCTGCTTGCCCGAGCCCAGTCTCACGGTGGGAGAAACCCGCATAGAGTGAACGCCTCTTTGCCCGGGCATCTCTTCAGGGAAAGCACAGCATTCGTTGGGAAATCAGAATCGTGTTTGTGGGATGCTGCTGCTGCTTGCCTGAGCTAATCTCCACAGCACGGTGGATGAATCCCACATGGAGAGAAATTCTCTTTACCCTAGCATCACCTCTGCCTGAGAGAGAAGCGTGGTTGCACATCTGGAAAGGGCCTTAAGGAAAGGGACACGTCTGTCACTATGCTCCCCAGGAGCACCTCTGGGGAAGGCGCAGCACGCCGCCCCGGGAGAAGAGACGGTGCCGGTGGCCTTGTTGTCGTGAGACAGTCTCGATGCAGGAGAGCCTAACCTGGTAGGAACAGCAGGGTGATGGCAATAAAAGTGTCATCCACTCCCTGTGCGGAGAGACAAGCCTGGCTGCTAAGGAGACACAAGGGTACAACTAGGGTAGGCACGCGTGCTCCACACAGAGGAAGGTGTCTGGGCAGAAGGCAGGCCTGTGCTGTGCCTCTGGTCCCAAGGGGACAACATCTCCTTGGCCATCTGTTCCTAGGGCAGACTTGGGCTTGCCACCAGTAGCCATAACCGGAACTCGCAGAAACAGTTCCCTGGAGAAATGGGCAGTCAGATGCCATCTTCCTCCAAGATGTGGCAGCGTTGTTGGTGGCAGACAGTGTGCTGGAGAAGGAGTGGGTACAATCCCCCACAACTCCCCATCCCAGTGCATGGACGGTGTGCAGGGATCCTGTTGCCTCTCCTCTCCTGTGGGGAGGGACTGGCCTAGATCCCAAGTCCGCCTGAGCGCCAGAACAAAAGGCCAAGCCTTGCCTACGCCAGGAGATGGAAGTTGGCAGAGTGCCACCTTAGGACACCCACGCTGTTGCAGTGTTGACTGTGTCTGCTTAGTTTGGGTTGGCAGGAGGAACCCAGGGTGTGAACATGGAGCCCGGGAAAGCATCTCCAAAGAGGAACCAGCTCTCCAGGGCTCTTCTTCCATGACGGAACAGAGCGAACGCCCAAAGCCATGCTGAGGAAGCAGCAGAGAAGTGCAGTTCGCGCTAAGCTGAAAACCTCTGTGAAAGCATAGCATTGGCTGGGAAATCAGAGTCGGTTCTGTGGGCTGCTCTTGCTTCTTGCCTTAGCCTAGTATTCGCAGCATGGTGGGAAAAATCCGCATAGAGCAAAAGCCTCTTTGCCCAGGCATCCCCTCTGGGAAAGCACAGCTTTCTTTGGGAAATCAGAGTCAGGTCTGTGGAATGTTGCTGCTGCTTGCCTGAGCTAGTCTCCACAGCACGGTGTAATAAACCGGCATGGAGCAAAATCCTCTTTGCCCGGGCATCCCCTCTGCCTGAGAGAGATGCTTGGTTGCTTCTGTGGGAAGAGCCTTAAGTAAAGGGACACGTCTGTCACTTCGCTCCCAAGGAGCATGTCTGGGGAAGGTGCAGCATGCTTCCCAGGAGAAGAGAAGGAGCCATTGGCCTTGTTGGGAAAAGGTCGCGAAGCAGGAGAGCCGGCACTGTCAGGAAGAGTGGGCCGGTGGCAAGACAAGTGTCACCCGCTTCCTGTGCGGGGAGACCGACGCCTGGCTGCTAAGGAGACATGAAGGTACGACAAGGGCAGGGGCACGTGCTCCACTCTGAGGAAGGAGTCTGGGCAGACGGCATGCTGTGCTTTGCCCCTGGGCCCAAGGGAAAAGCAGCTCCTTGGCCACCTGTCCCTGGTGCAGACATGTGCTTGCCACCAGGCGCCTACCCTGAACTCCCAGAAGTAGTTCCCTGAAAGAACGGGCAGTCAGATGCCGTCTTCCTCCAAGATGTGAAAGCGTTCGCGGATGCACAGGGTGTCCGGGGAAGGAGTGGGGACAGTCCGTCACTGCTCCCCATCCCAGTGCACGGGCAGTGTGCTGAGATCCTGGCGTCTCTCCTCTCCTGTAGGGAAAGCACTGGCCAAGTCCCCGAGTCCGCCTGAGCGCCAGAGCAAAAGGCCTTAGCATTGCCTACACCGGGAGATTGTAGAGTGCATAGAGTGCCATCCTAGGCCACGCATTATACTGCAGGGTTGTGACTGTATCTGCTTATTTCGGCTTGGCACGGTGAACCCAGGATGCATAAATGGAGCCCAGGAAAGCAAGGCCCAAGAGACACCAGCTCTCCCACCGCTCTTCATTTCTGACGGGACAGAGCAAACACCCAAAGCCTTGCTGAGGAAGCAGCAGCGAAGTGCGGTTCGCAGCAAGCTGAACACCTCTGCGAAAGCATAGCCATTGCTGGGAAATCAGAGTCGTTTCTCTGGGCTGCTCTTGCTGGTTGCCTTACCTTAGTATTCTCAGCATATTGGGAGAAACCCGCATAGAGCAAAAGCCTCTTTTCCCGGGCATCCCCTCTGGGAAAGCACAGCATTCTTGGGGAAATCAGAGTCGGGTCTGTGGGATGCAGCTGCTGCTTGTCTGACCTTGTCTCCAAAGCACGGTGTAATACACCGCATGGAGCGAAATCCTCTTTGCCCCGGCATCCCCTCGGCCTGGGAGAGAAGCGTGGTTATGCCTGTGGAAACAGCCTTAAGGAAAGGGACACGTTTGTCACTGCACTCCCCAGGAGCATGTCTGGGGAAGGCACAGCACGCCGCCCCGGGAGAAGAGAAGGAGCCGTTTGCCTTGCTGTCGGGAAACGCTCATGAAGCAGGAGAGCCTGCCATGGCAGGAGCAGTGGGTGGGTGGCAAGAAAAGTGTCACCACAGTCTTTGATGACACTTTTGAGTCAAGGCTCATCTACTCTACAGATGAAACTACTTTGTAAAATTTTTAAAGGCAACATGTTTAAAAAATGTTTGGTGGATTGCTTTGGTTTTCTATTCATGGTATCAGATGAGTTTAACAGAGCATAATCCAATAAAAAGTTTAAAATTACTTTTAAAAAATAAGAAAAAAAACATTTTAATATCTTTGCTTTTGTGGTTCCTGCAAAAGAAACTACAAGAAAGGGCTGAGAACATTTTCCTTTTTTCTCTTTGTTTTTCTTCAATTTGGACCTCCTCCTTAGGTCTCTGATCAAAGAATGCTTACACAGACTCTGTAGTGTAGAAAGGACAAAATATCATATTACAAAATATTCCATTCCTATCCTTTTGTATACCCAGAACAATAAGTTAATATATGTGCTGCCAAAGGAGCACACCAGAGCAATAAGTTAAATGAAGATTGTACTGGGAAGATAAAACAATTATTCCACAAAATGAGTGGGTTTTGAATGGGACATGAAGGGAGGACTTGTGAGTTAGGAAAAAATATATATACAAAGACTTAATGAAGGTTTAATTAAAGCATAACAACTATGCTGTATTACTGAAATATATTAAAATGATGATATGGAAATACATTGCCTATTACTTAATATCTCACAGAGTAACATCAAATCACTTATTAATCCTTTCTACTAACAGCTGTTCCTCTTTGTTTCAGCTTACATAACATGTGATGGATTGACTTTTGTAGAAATAAGGGGGAAACATGGAAGAAAGTGAACAATTAGAAAGGATCAAAATACAGTAATAAACCAGGTAAATAACCAGTGAATATTAACTCTAATGTAAATATATGCTGTTTCAATGCATGCACATTTATAAACTGAGAATTTTCAGGAGTGACAGCCAATATAGAAAATCTAGATGGTGTTATAGAAAATTCCATAAAACCCTTTGCATTCGTTTAACAGCCTGGTATAATATTTAGAAACCAGACTGTGTAATTTCTTTGAGCAGTTAAGCATAGAAAAACATGGCTGAAATAATGATAAACACTTAACATTTACTTAAATTTTTGTTAATTTTTATCCTTTAATGCCCATATTGTGTTCATAATGTCCTAAGTATTTGTGGTTGTTAGAGCAAAGTAAATTTGAAAATTTCCATGGGGAGGGGAAATGGTATCTGTTTGTAAAACAAAACAAAACAAAACAAAAACACAGCTCACAGGTTGTGAGCTGCCCTTCCCTTATTGCTCAATGCATTTTCATTAACACCACCTCACAGTCCATAGGCAGCCATCTGTGTTACCATCTTTAAGAAATTTTATCCTACAAGTCACTGTGGCCTATTACATAAATCAAACAGACATTCAACCTCTTGGAATGGAATCAGAAACCCACAAAGCTGACTGCTGTCAGGACTCATAAGGAAGGCAATTAATAAATTTATTATTTAGGAGAGGAGTTGTTTGCTTTCCAAAAATCCATGCAAAATTGGAATGTTATCCGGAGTGTATATCAAACTAATGAAGCTAAAAGTGTCTTTTTATCCAGGTTCACCCATTTGACAATCATTATATTTTCTCCTTTATCTCTGGTTTGGTCAGCCATGCTAGTGTCAGAACACCATTCAGTCAATCAACAAAGACCTATTTAGTACTAATTTTTTGTGGGTGGGATGAATAAGACAAATATCTGCCACAATGGAGCACATGATCTAGAGTTTAAAATTCATATTTGAATTACTTACATACCACCACATACATGAATTACATACTTACCACCACAAATGTAAACAACACTTATAAAATTGAAAAAGAAATAGATGATAATGATGTTAAGGAGAAGACCTTAATATTAAAAGCAATAAAATTGATATGTCTATTAGTAGAAATAAAAAATGGTCATATATAAACTAAAGTAAAATTTAGGGGTCCCTGGGTGACTCAATCAGTTAAGCAGCTGCCTTTGGCTCAGGTCATGATCCCAGGGTCCTGGGATTAATACCTGCATCGGGCTCACTGCTGGGTAATAAGACTGCCTCTCGATCTTCCTCTGCCGGCCTCTCTGCCAACTTGAGCTCTCTCTCTCTGTCAAATAAACAAATAAAATCTTAAAAAAAGATAAATATAAAGTAACACTTACTGAAGATTTGGGGATGGTGATGTCATCAAGATGGCAACATGGATGCATGGTCCTGAGATAGAGTCCCACATTGGCCTCCCTGCTCAGGAGGGGGTCTTCTCACTCTGTCTCTGCCATTACCTCTTGCTCATTCTCTCTGCCCTGCTCTCTCTCAAACAAACAAACAAACAAAACAAAACAAACAAACAAGAACTATGTCAAATGAATCTAACATATTTACAGGATATTTCATCCAATACTATCACAATAAATATTCTTCTCAAATAGACGTGGAAAATTTTCTAGGATAGATCACGTTTTAAACCACAAAACAAGAGTCCCCCAAAATCAATAATATAGAAAGCATATCGAGTATATTTCCAGCCAAAATAATATGATACTAGAAATCAATACAGATGGAAATTTGGAAATTTACAAATACACAGACATACACATTTTTAAACAAACAAAAAATCAAAAAAAGAAGACAAAGTGGGAATAAAAATACATCTCGGGGAAAATAAAAAAATATATAAGAAAAAATTATGAGAAGCAGCAAAGCACTTATAAAAGAAAATTTTATAGCTATAAATGTATATTAAAAAAGATTTCAAATAAAGAACTTAATATAACAGCTCAAAAAAACAACAAAAAGAACAAAGTAAAATTAAAAGTAGCAAAAGGAAGGAAAAAAAATTAGGGCAGAAATAAATGAAATATAGAATTAAAAAACTAGAAAGTTCTTTTTAAACGGTAAATAAAATTAGACTTGGTAATGATAAATAAAAAAAGACAGCTAGACTAACTCAGAAAAAAGAGAGAAGACTCAATAAAATCAGAAATGAAAAAGGAGACATTATAACAGATACCACAGAAATATAAAGGATAAAAGACAGTTAAATGCCAGCAAATTAAAAGCCTAGAGGAAATGGACAAATTCCTAGGCACATACAACCTATCAAGACTGAATCATGAGGACATAAAAAATGTGAACAGACCAATAAGGGATAAGGAGATTGAATCCGTAATAAAAACCTTCTAACAAATAAAAGTCCAGAATCAGATGATTTCCACAGTGAATTCTACCAAACATTTTAAGAAGAACTAATACAAACACTTTTAAAACCCTTCCCAAAAAGTTGAAGAGGTTTAAATACTCCGAGGCACATTTTACAAAGCCAGCATTATCATGATATCAAAACCAGAGAGGAGCACTACAAAAAAAAAAAAAAAAAAAAAAAAAAAAAAAAAAAAAAAGAAACAGCAGCAACAAAAAGAACTACTGGATAATATCCCTGATAAATAAAAATGTAAAAATTCTCCTCAAAATGCTACAAAACTGAATTCACCAGCACATATCAGTAAATGTGATGCATTATATTAATAGAATGATCAATAAAAACTCATATGATTAACTCAATATACACAGAGAAGGCATTTGATAAAATCAACACCCTTTCATAATAAAAATACTCACCAAACTGGGTACAGAAAGAATACACATCAACATAATCAAAACCACATATTGCGTGGAAGGATTCAAGATCGTGAAGTAGCAGGCTGAGAAGACAACAGGTAGCAGGAGATGAGCTAGATAGCTTATCTAAACATTGCAAACAGCTACAAATCCAATGGGAGATCAAAGAGAAGGAGAGCAACAATTCTAGAAACAGAAAATTGATCACTTTCTGAAAGGTAGAACCAGTGGAAAAGTGAACCCACAGAACGGGAAAGTAGACCGTGGGGCGAGGGGCCAGTTCCTGGCAAGTGGTGGAGCCACGGAGAAGAAAATCAGGACTTTTTAAAAGTTTGATCCACAGAGGGATATCACCTCAGAGGCTAAACCAGAGTGAAGCCCAAGTGGGATCAGCATAGCCCCAGGTCCCTCAGGGTCACAGAAGGACCAGGGGTATCTGAGTATCACAGAACTCACAGCTATTAGAGTGGGAAATTTGGCTACAGAGACAAAGCTGAGGAGTGAGCTCTCAACCCAGGGTTACTTTGAACCAGGCATAGGCAGGGTGAGCTTGGAGCACGGCCAAGGGCCAGGGACATGGGAGTAATTGAGCTTTTTTCTCCAAGCATGGCCAGAGGCCAGGGAGATGAGAATGACCAAGGACTTTTCTCCAAGTGCGAATGAGAGAGAGCTTTTCTCCAAACATGGCCAGAGGCCGAGAAGATGGGAGTGATTAAGTATTTTTCTCTGAGGGTGCACTGAGGAGCGGGGCCCTGAGCTCTCCACTACTCTTGGCCGGATTGTGAGACAATTATCATTCCATCATTCAGAAATCTACGGAACTCTATGGAAAGCCTTCAGGGAACAAACGCTCCCGGATTACTTAGCCTCACCCCAGGTAAGGGCAGGACATATCCATCTCAGGCAAAGGCACTTGAGAATCAATAGAACAGGCCCCTTTCCCAGAAGACCAACAAGAAACCCAGTCAAGATCAACTTCACTTACTAAGGAGAACAGTGGAATTCCAGAGGAGGAGAAAGCAAAACAAGGAATTCATGGCTTTCTCCCAATGATTCTTTAGTCTTGTAGTTATATTTTTTTCTTTTTTCTTCTGCTAATTTTTTTTTACTTTTACCCATTCCTCTTTTAATGATTTTTTAAACGAGTTTATTTTTAAAATACCTTACAAAAATAATAATCTATTTTTAACCTTCATTATTATAGTCATATTTTATCCTCCATTGTATCTAACTATATATTTTTATTCACATAGTGTTTTTTTCTTCTAAAAAATTTGGGGTATAACTTCTCATAATAGATCAAAATATACCCTAGATATAGCTCCAAGATTGTTCTATTGTCCAGCCTGAGCAAATTCTCTCCAGTTTATCTTTCTTCATTGTCCCAACCAACCTGCTCTACCAAATTATTTTTTAGAAATTAAATTTTTTTCCTCATTTTTATAGATTTATTCCATCCCTTCATTGTGCCTAACCTTACATGTTTTTCATCCTTTAAAATCTTGGGAGGTAGTTTCTTCTAAGAGACCAAAATACTCCCAAAATTAAGTGAGTGACCCTGTACTAGTCACAAATATATATATATATATATATTATATATATATTTTAAATATTTAAATATTTAAATATTTTTTTCCTTGTTTTCTTTTTTTTAAACCTTTTTTTCCCCTTGAACTTATTTTTCATCCCCTTTCGTTCTCCCACAATTTGGGATCTCATTTTCCTGGGGTCTTTACCACCGTTTTAGCATTTTATTTGCTCCTTTATATATTCTTATCTGTTCAAAATGACAAGGTGGAAAAACTCACTGCAAGAAAAAGAACAAGAAGCAGTACCAAAGGCTAGGGACCTAATCAAAACAGACATTGGTAATATAACAGAACTAGAGTTCAGAATGACAACTCTCAAGGTTCTAGCTTGCCTCGAAAAAGGCATGGAAGATATTAGAGAAACCCTCTCTAGAGAGATAAAATCCCTCTCTGGAGAAATAAAGGAACTAAAATCTAACTAAGTTGAAATTAAAAGAGCTATTAATGAGTTGCAATAAAAAATGGAAGTTCTTACTGCTAGAATAAATGAGGCAAAAGAATTAGTGATACAGAAGACCAAATGATGGAGAATAAGGAAGCTGTGCAAAAGAGAGACAAACAAATACTGGACCACGAGGAGAGAATTTGAGAGATAAGTGAAACCATAAGATGACACAACATTAGAATAATTGGGATCCCAGAAGCAGAAGAAAGAGAGAGGGGAGCAGAAGGTATATTGGAGAGAATTTTTGTAGAGAATTTCCCTAATATGGCAAAGGGAACAATCATCAAAATCCAGGAGATGCAAAGAATGACCCTCAAAATCAATAAAAATAGGTCCACACCCCGTAACCTGATAGTAAAATTTACAACTGTTAACGACAAAGGGAAAATCCTGAAAGCAGCCTGGGAGAAGAAGTCTGTATTGTACAGCAGTAAAAACATTTAATTGGCAGCAGACTTGTGCACAGAGACCTGGCAGACCAGAAAGAACTGGCATGATATATTCAGAGTGTTAAGTGAGAAAAACATGCAGCCAAGAATACTATATCCAGCTAGGCTATCATTGAAAATAGAAGGAGAGATTAAAAACTACCAGGACAAATAAAAGCTGAAAGAATTTGCAAACACCAAACCAACTCTCCAGGAAATATTGAAAGGTGTCCTCTAAGCAAAGAGAGAGCCGAAAAGTAGTAGATAAGAAAGCAACAGAAACAATATACAGTAACAGTCACATTATAGGCAATACAATGCCACTAAATTCATATCTCTTAATAGTTATCCTGAATGTAAATGGCCTAAATGCACCAATCAAAAAACACAGGGTATCAGAATGGATAAAAAGCAAAACCCGTCAATATGCTGCCCATGAAACTCATCATAGACCCGAAGATACCCCCCAGATTTAAAGAGAGGGGTGGAAAACAATTTACCATGCTAATGGACATCAGAAGAAAGCTGGGGTGGCAATCCTTATATCAGATCAATTAGATTTTAAGCCAAAGACTATAATAAGAGATGAGGAAGGACACTATATCATACTCAAAGGGTCTGTCCAACAAGAAGACCTAACAATTTTAAATATCTATGTCCTTAACATTGGAGCAGCCAACTATATAAACCAATTAATAACAAAATCAAAGAAACACATCAACAATAATAAAATAATAGTAGGGGAATTAACACTCCCCTCATTGAAATGGACAGATCATCCAAGCAACAGATCAACAAGGAAAAAGGCCTTAAATAACACACTGGACAAGATGGACAACACAGGTATATTCAACAGATTCCATCCCAAAATAACAGATACACATTCTTCTCTAGTGCACATGGAACATTCTCCAGAATAGACCACATCCTGGGTCATAAATCAGATCTCAATCATTATCAAAAGATTGGGATCATCCCCTGCATATTCTCAGACCACAATGCTCTGAAAATAGAACTCAATCACAAGAGGAAATTTGGAAAGAACACAAATACATGGAGACTAAACAGCATCCTTCTAAAAAATAAATTGGTCAACCAAGAAATTAAAGAAGTATTGAAAAAATTCATGGAAACAAATGATAATGAAAACAAAAGTGTTCAAAATTGTGGGATACAGCAAAGGCAGTCCTGAGAGGAAAATATTAAGCTGTACAAGCCTTTCTCAAGAAACAAGAAAGATCTCAAATACACAACATAACCCTACACCTAAAGGAGTTGGAGATAGAACAACAAAGAAAGCCTAAACCCAGCAGGAGAAGAGGAATAATAAAGATCAGAGCAGACATCAATGAAATAGAAACAAACAAACAAAAAAAAACCAAACCAAAACACAACCACCACCACCAACAACAAAAAAACCAATAGAACAAATCCACGAACCTAGGAGGTGGTTCTTTAAAAGAATTAATAAGATTGATAAACCCCTTTCCAGACTTATCAAAAAGAAAAGAGAAAGGACCCAAATAAATAAAACCATGTTTGAAAGAGGAGAGATCACAACAAACACCAATGAAATACAAACAATTATAAGAACATACTATGAGCAACTCTACGCCAACAAATTCAACAATCTGGAAGAAATGGATACATTCCTAGAGACATATAAACTACCACAACTGAACCAGGAAGAAATAGAAAACCTGAACAGACCCATCACCAGTACGGAGATAGAAACAGTCATCAAAAATCTCCAAACAAACAAAAGCCCCAGGCCAGATGGCTTCCCAGGGGAATTCTACCAAACATTTAAAGAAGAATTAATTCCTATTCTCCTGAAACTGTTCCCAAAAAATAGAAATGGAAGGAAAACTTCCAAACTCTTTTTTTCTGAGGCCAGCATCACCTTGATCCCAAAACCAGACAAGGATCCCATCAAAAAAGAGAACTTCAGACCAATATCCTTGATGAATACAGATGCGAAAATTCTCACCAAAATACTAGCCAATAGGATTCAACAGTACATTAAAAGGATTATTCACCACGACCAAGTGGAATTTATTCCAGGGCTACAGGATTGGTTCAGCATCTGCAAATCAATCAATGTGATGCAACACATTAATAAAAGAAAGAACAAGAACCACATGATACTCTCCATAGATGCTGAAAAAGCATTTGACAAAGTGCACTATCCCTTCCTGATTAAAACTCTTCAAAGTGTAGGGATAGAGGGCACATATTATCAATATTATCAAAGCCATCTATGAAAAACACACTGCAAATACCATTCTCAATGGAGAAAAACTGAATATTTCCCGCTGAGGTCAGGAACACGGCAGGGATGTCCGTTATCATGACACTGCTATTCAACATCATACTAGAAGTCCTAGCCTCAGCAATCAGACAACAAAAAGAAATTAAAGGCATCCAAATTTTGCCAAATTGGCAAAAGAGAAGTCAAACTATCACTGTTTGCAGATGATATGATACTGTATGTGGAGAACTTAAAGGACTCCACTCCAAATCTGTTCTAACTTGTATAGGAATTCTGTAAAGTGTCAGGATATAAAATCAATGCACAGAAATTGGTTGCATTTTTTTATACCAACAAGACAGAAGAAATAGAAATTAAGGAGTGAATCCCATTTAAAATTGCACCCCAAACCCTAAGATACCTAGGTATAAACCTAGCCAAAGAGACAAAGAATTTATACTCAGAAAACTCTAAAGTGCTCATGAAAGAAATTGAAGAAGACACAAAGAAATGGAAAAATGTTCCATGCTCCTGTACTGGAAGAACAAATATTGTGAAAATGTCTATGCTACACATTGTATGACTGCTATGAATTAAATGTTTCCTTTAAAAAAATAAACTAAATATGAATAGTTCTAAGTAAATAGTTTTGACACCTTATTTTTTTTCTTCATGGTCCTTAACACTATTCTATAATTCAATAAACATGGTTGGCTCACATAAACATTAGTCACCATCACTACAGTATAGAATTCATGAGCAGAAAATATATCAATTTTAATCATCACATTATACTTTGTCCAAGCTCTGTGCCTGCCTCATAATAGGTACCCAATAATCACTTGTTAAATCAATGAATAAATCAGACTATGGTAAACCTTCAACGTATGATAACAAGTAAATTCATGTGTGTATATGTATATGGGACTTTATTCAGACTCATTTGTAGAGAGGTATGATCAACTAAAATCATTCATTTTCTTTTCAAATGCAAAAAAAAGGCCATTCCCAGAATTAAATCAAATGCAATTTTACTCAAGAAATCAATTGACTGGGGCACCTGGCTGGCTCTCAGTTGTTAAGCTCAGGTCATGATCCCAGGGTCCTGGGATAGAGCCCTACTTCAGGCTCTGCTCAGTGGCATGCTTGCTTCTCCCTCTCCGCTTCCAGTGCTTGTGTTCCCTCTCTCTCTGTGTCTCACTCTGTCAAATAAATAAATAACTTTTTCAGAAAAAAAAGAAGAAGGAGAAAAAAAAGAAGAAGAAGAAGAAATTAACTGACTATCTTCATTGCATACTGTATTGATGGCCACTCAACAATCTGGGAGACAGAAAGATAGAGACATGGAGAAAAAGAGATAAACCATATACATTTTGCCTTGTCATAATTCCTCACCCACAAAATCCACATTTTTTATGCCAAAAGTATGTGGATGTTTGTTATGCCTTAGCAGAAATCTGGAAAAGGGGTTCTAATAAATGAGAGATATCAGCTAATTTGAGGAATTCATGAAAGGCTTCATGAACACTGTTACTCAAATTTGTCATCTGCAGTTTCTGTTGAAGAATTCTTAGTAGTGAAAGTAGAAAGTGATAAATGCATGAGGACAGAACATATTTACCAAAACCATAGCAATCCAATCTGGCTACAAGGTAGGACACATGTAGATAACAACTGAAAAGTTAAGTCAGAACACTAGATTAGGACAAAGTTATGAAGGTCTTTGATAAGTGAAGAGTCTGGATATAATGTAGTATGCAGTGGACTGTCACAAGACATATATGGTGGTGAGTAAGGATATGAAACACACACCCATATATTGACATATATGTATATAAATATATCTATGTTTTTAACAAAATGTATATTATTTGTGGCATAGTTAGGTGATAAATATATATGTAAAAACAAATATGCCTCATATTAAACTAAAATAGAAAATTGATAACATAATTCATGTTTAAAAATTATAATTAATATGTGTTAATATATAAATTAAACTGTACTGGGTTTTAAACAATGGAATTTTGTTTTTTCAAACAATGTATTTTGTCATTTTGCCATTTTCATTTAACTTTATTAGTATGCAAACCTTTAAGCTCATCTTAATATTTGAAAAGTCAATATATAAAATATCTGATAGATAAAGATATTTATGTAAGAATGATTTTATACTTTACTGCATTATTATGAGTATTTTCTATACTAATATGAATATATAAATTTAAGTATGTCTCAAAAGATATGGCACATGGATTCAGGCACCTAAATCAATACATGATATTACATGGCTATCAGTATTCATTTGCTTCTTTTCTCTTCCTATGCATAAGTAATTGCAGAGCATTACTAAAATGACACAAAAGAATGAAAATTTTGAGAAAAGCTAATAGATCATTCAGTCATTTCATCACATCAACAAAGGTTAAACTGGACAGGAGAGATTATTATATTCTCTAAATCAAAGAAATTTTTTTCACTGTTTATGGGAGGTAAATATGTGTTCCTTCTTTAGTTTTTTTTTCATAGATATAGTCTACCATTTTTGAAGCACTAAATATAACAGAAATGCAGTCTTGTTTGGAGTTATACTAAAAAAGTATATGACAACAACAGTATAGGAAGTTAGTTGAAATAAAAAATCTTTAAAAATATAACTTTAAAAAAGATGTATCTTTCATTTTAGTAGAATTTACTAAATAATCCTTATTTTTATTTTCTTTATGTCCACAAATGGGGCAAAAATTTATAAGTAACAGCATTCATCAACTAGATTTCAAATTTTTGTTTGCTTAATTTCTTTCTTCATTCTATGATGATGAATTCTTTATGGACAGCAGTTTTGTAATTTCCGTGTTATATCCTTGGAACCATATTTCATTGTTGTTAAAGTTATAAAAAACTATCTGCTATTCTATTTTTAGTGTAATGAAATTTTAAAGGCTTTGAGAAAACCTTCCATTCTGTAGTTCTCTTCCACTTTATTTATTTATTCTATGCCTCAAATGTCTGGCATCTATGAACTTATCTTAAACCTTTAACACAGGGTAAAATCAAAATACTTTATAACTTTCATGAGGACAGACATGATTCAACTTCTTTGTTTTAATTGCCAAATTATAAGGTGATGATTGACAAATGTTAATTAATACTTGTACAAATGGATGGGAGATTGAGCACATGAATAAATGAATGAAAGACTTTACACTTTTTCTCTTGTCATTCTGCCACATTTAATATGGAATATTTGTAATTACCATGGATTTCACACTGAAATATGAGAAAACCATGTATTTATTTATAATGGCATGTATGGATAAAGAAACACAGTATGGAGGCATTGAGTGTGCATTAGTTTTGAGTATGTTGATACTATTATAAGGAATGTAGGGATGCCTAAGTACCTAGTATGGTGTTTTATATCTTTTTAAAAAATTGCTTCAATATTATATGGTAAATGATAATATTTCTATTTTACAGGTAAGATAACTTTTTTAAAATTAACATATAAAGTATTATTTGCCATAGGGGTACAGGTCTGTGAATTGTCAGACTTACACACTTCACAGCACTCACCATAGCACACGCCCTCCCTAATGTCCTCACTCACCAAACCCCACACTCTGCCTCTCAAATTCCTCATATCAGGGAGATCATAAGATAATTATCTTTCTTTGACTTATTTCATTCAGCATAATACTCTCTAGTTCCATCCATGTCTTTGCCAATGGCAAGATTTCATTTCTTTTGAGGACTGCATAGTATTCCATTGTGTACATATACCACTTCTTTTTATCCATTCATCTGTTGATGGACATCTAGGTTCTTTCCACAGTTTGGCTATTGTGGACATTGCCCCTATAAACATTCGGGTGCACGTACCGCTTCGGATCACTACATTTGTATCTTTAAGGTAAATACCCAGTAGTGCGATTGCTGGGTCATAGGGTAGCTCTATTTTCAACTTTTTGAGGAACCTCCATGCTGTTTTCCAGAGTGGCTGGACTAGCTTGCATTCAC
The DNA here is from genome assembly GCF_964662115.1 of Mustela nivalis. NCBI lineage: Eukaryota > Metazoa > Chordata > Mammalia > Carnivora > Mustelidae > Mustela > Mustela nivalis. The sequence continues at coordinate 108,457 of NW_028135073.1, forward strand.
AGCAACAGTGTAGGGAGATTCCCCTTTCTCCACATCTTCTCCAGTATCTGTCGTTTCCTGATTCGTTAATTTTAGCCATTCTAACTGGTGTGAGGTGGTACCACATTGTGGTTTTAATTTGTATTTCCCTGATACTGAGGTGGTACCACATTGTGGTTTTAATTTGTATTTCCCTGTTGAGCACTTTTTCATGTGTCTATTGGCCATCTGGATGTCTTTTTTGCAGAAATGTCTGTTCATGTCCTCTTCCTATTTCTTGATTGGATTATTTGTTCTTTGGGTGTTGAGTTTGCTAATCTCCTTATAGATTTTGGGTACTAACCCTTTATCTGATAAGTCATTTGTGAATATCTTCTTCCATTCTGACAGTTGTTGTGGTTTTGTTAACTGTTTCCTTTGCCGTGCAAAAGCTTTTGATCTTGATGAAGTCACAATAGTTTATTTTTACCCCTAATCTTTCTGTGACCCCACAGGACCTCAGACCACACTGTCCCTGGGTGGGTTCCACCCCTTCTTAGCTTCTGGATCAATGTCCCTCAGTGGAACAGACATTTAAAATTTCTGATTTTGTGCTCTGCTGCTCTGCTGCTTCCCAGGAGATGGCTCCTCCCCCAATGGTCTATCTTCCTGTTGCTTTGGATTCACTTCTCTACACGTCCAACCTTTCAGAAAGTGGTCAATTTTCTGTTCCTAAAATTTCTGCTCTTCTTTTCTATCTTCTGTTGAGTTTGTAGGTGTCCGAAATGGTTTGATACCTATCTAGCTGAACTTCTGGCATCTGATGTCATTTTAGTCAGCTAATCCTCTGCCATCTTGCCTCTCTCCCAGGTAAGATAACTTTAATAAAACCAGGATTCCAAACACATTTCTATAACATGGGTCTTTGTTAAAACACATTCTCAATCATACATAATTTAAATTTTATAAATTACTATCCCTTCAGAAACAATTGCTATTACCCTTCTCAGAGTCATGCTGGAATGCCCAGGAAACTCTTCTATAGATATTTTTCTTTGACCTACCAGATGGAAACATTACTAAGCCAAGTCCATCTTTATTATCTGAAAGATTTTATACTTTATACTTCTACTTCTTAGCTCTCTGATTTTATATTCTATTTCAATTATACTATGGCTCAAAACTGATCTTGTAGATTTACTTAATTAATTAGGACTGCCAACTATTCAATCTGTAGAAAAATGAAAGCAAGTAAGACACTAATGCAGAAAAGAATAGCTACTATTTTGGGAATAAAATATAATTCTTAAGTAAGCTAGTGGGAAAATGGTTTAGTATTTTTAAAAGTATTTACTCTACACAATAATAATTTGCATTTATTGTACTCTTTCTAATTAGATAAGAGGAATTTTAAACTTGAGAATTAATAAATATTTTCAAACTATCCACTAATTGCAGTACAAAGCTTATTTTAAATTGGTCCAAAGTAATATGAAAGTAGGAATACTTTTATTATCAAATAACACAAATGAAAAAAAAATTACAGCACGTGGTTATTTTGAAAGAATTCAGTTAAAAAACATGATGGTGTGCCTGGTGCCTGGGTGGCTCTGTATGTTAAGCATCTCACTTTGGCTCAGGACATAATCTCAGGGTCCTGGGGTCTAGCCTTGCTTTATGATTCCTGATCTGTGGGGAGTCTGCTTCTAAAACAAACAAACAAAAGAAATCATGGTAGTATAAGGACATACAAAAAGTGAGTTAATAAATTGGTTAGAAATTTTTATGATTATTGTGACAATATGACCACCAAATTAGGTCTTATTAAAAGATCAGAAAGGCTGTTATGTTGAGCTATTAATTAATATGACCCAGAAATGGTAGGATAGATAATCTTTTTTCTCTAGTTATTTCCAGTGTTATATGAATGTAACTGGTCACATGAAGCTCTAAAATTTGTTATAATATTCATTTTTTTGCTTACAAGGTAACTTGCTATTTAGATTAAAAACAATCTGTTTTCTGAAAAGAAGAAATAAAGGAAAGCCATACTGAAAACAAATAAAATTATCATGAAATAAATAATTGAACATTTCAGTAAGATTTACACAAATAGTGCTTGTTTAACTTTACCTTTAAACATTATTTTAAGTCTCTCATTGCATAAGTTGACCTAAAAATCTGAAATAAATACTGATCATGTAACATTATAAAATATAGCTGTCTCTATATTAATTCTAAGTATAGATTTTTAGATCTTAGCGCAAACTTCACTTTATGCCTATTGTAGAATAGGATGAACGAATTTAGAGAAATAGATCTAAGACCTTCTTTTAAACTCAACAGATATTAGTTCAGAAGACTAGATCTGAAGATTATAAGAAAAAAACTAAAATACAATACCAACAAATTTTGGAAGAGATCTTTGCTAATAAAAAAGTGTCTAGGCAGGGATGCCTGGGTGGCTCAGTCAGATAAGCATTTGAATCTTGTCTTCAGTTCAGGTCATTATCTCAGGATCTTGAGATTGTGTCCTCTGTCAACCTCTACACTCAACATGTCTCCACTTGAGATTCTCTGCCTCTTCCTCTGCCCCTCCCCCTGCTCACATGTACTCTCTCTCTCTCTCAAATAAATAAACAAATAAAATATTTTAAAAAATGAGCACAGAAACCACCTAACAGAAGTAAAAAAATTGCTTAAAATCAGTTTATCTGGAAATATGTGAAAAATAAGTGGTATGTGTATTCAATACTAAACTAACCCTTCAAAGAAGTTACAGAAGAAGAAATCACAAGTGGAAAAAGTTCTGAAAAAGTTTCCACAAGTGGAAAACATTCTGAAAATGTGTAAATAGGAACAGTTAAGCCCTGGTAACTCAAAGTCCTAATAAAGTAAGTTTTAAATATAACATCTTAATTTTATAAAATTCTTAGAAATGATAACTAATATTTGTAATGATATCTAAAGAAATATTATTTTTGTGACTTTAGATTAAACTCGATTCAATAACTCTGGTGATATATGAAGAATCACTTGTTAGTATGCAAGTTTTTTTGGTACATATATGAAACCTTCTTCATGAAAAGTCTTTTTTTTTAATTGAGAAGGTTTTAGAAATTTCTTAGGGAAAGTTATACTATTAAAGTCATACATTGTGCTGTTTAGAAGTCAACAGTGTTAAATTTGGAACCATGTATTTTATTTTGGACCAAACATTCATCAACTGATGGATGGACAAAGAAGATATATATGCATTGAGTTTTTATCAACTGTGTTGTATAGCAATCAACTTATTTATGATCATTTTTATATGTATTTTTTACAATTTTTGGAGGAAGGGGTGATTTTTAAAATTCTACCGACTATGCTCTTCAGTTTGTTTAATGTAATTGTGCATTCTATTGCATTGCTCAAATAATAAATTTTATGTTTCAGTTCCAATTATATCTTAAGTTCCATTTTATATGTTGGAAATATGAAACTGATGCCAAGGAAGTAAGGGTTTATTTTAAAGCTAACCATCATTAGGAAATAATTAGCATGTACCTCATTAGCCAAAAGGTCATACTTAAAAAAGCATGAAAATATGCATCCATTTATTCACTTAAAAACTTGTTGAGCTGGTCAAACACAAAGATTGAAAGTGATAGCTACTAAAACTTATGATGGGCATATAATAATGTATAAATATAAGGACTTGTTTTTTAAAAAGTTATAGACTGGTAATAAAATAAAGACTTTCAATCATTATAGCCCGTGGAGATTTCAGCATGTAGTTAACACCTAAAATCTAGAAACATGTAGTTAACACCTAAAATCTAGAAAATGATTAGAAAACTTTTGATATTTCCAATAGTAAAATTTTAAGGTATGTTTTTACATTTCCATTCCAGTTATGAAATATATATTTATAAGATAAATACCAATAATTAATTTAGACCTGCATTAGCTTCCCTGATCTAATAAATAGTTAGAAATGCAACTTAGGACAAAGTAGCTACCCTTCTAAATCTTCAGTTTCTTTTTTTGCAAACAATAATGGTCAACTTTTCTGCAGTGCTTAATATGTGACTAGAATCTTGTTAAGCATTGGACTATTTAATTATTTTAACTGCAAGAGGTGTGCATGTGTGTATGCGTGTGTGAACTGAAACACAGAATAGGTCAGATATCAAGATATTACAATTAAAAAATGATGGAGTTTAAAGTTGAATCTATTCTTGTCTAGATTCATTGCTTATGATCATAATAAGTCCACATGGTTCCCACTGAAAATTATGTATGACAATTCAAAGAAAGAACAAAAATGAAGTGTTTAACATAGTGTCTTGCTTGTATAAAATGCTCAGTTGACATTAGCCACAGTTACAATTATATTAATAGATCTATTATTAATATATGTTATTTATCATATACAATTATATATTAAATGCATAAATATAAAACAAAGCAAAATTTAGTATGATATTTTTAGTGTTCTTTAGATCACCATAAATTTTTAATATAATATTATGGAAACTAATATAATCCAGATATAATGCCTGTACCAGAGTTCTAGGAAGCTGAATAAACAAAGAAGCATTCAAAGCAACTCATTAAAATACAAAGAATTAGAATATGCTGGGTCCCAGAGTCCAAAGATATAGAGTGATTGGGTATGTATGGTAGATAGTGGATATGTTTTCATTGAGCAAATATTTACATTAATTAAACAAAAGAAATCAATGTGTTGAAGATCAGTGAAACCATTTACCATTGCCAGAGAAGGTATTTTAAGACATTGCCAAGAGAAAGTTACAATGAAACCTGAGGTGTTGAATTACAATTATAGATATCATTACATTATGGACAGATAAATATAATGACATTTTCTACCAGTGACATTTCACACCTACAGGAATTTTCTTGCAAGAGCCTGGTCATATGACCATACACATCTGCCAGGGTGAGTAGGAAACACATATATTTCATGGAATTGTATGCTGAATTAAAAGATACATATTTTATTACTATAAAACAATGATAAAAATTGATATTGGAAGAGTACAAATAACAATATTTACTCCAATAATTATTCTTAATTCATTCACACACTCCTTTTCCCCCAATTAATCTAAATTACTTTCAATACATTCAAATCTATAAGACAGCACTAAATTTCCTTTTCTTGTAAATCTGCTGTCTAGTCTAGTCTCACTAATTTTCTCTATTTATTTGCTGCACAGATGCCCTTCTGGGATCATCAGTCCTGACTATCCTATTTATTTTATTCAATCAGGTTGGTGGTTTCATTAGGAAATGTTTGTTTTCTATATCATTACAACTTTTCTCATGGGATGATCAAATTTCAGAGAAAAATAATACGTTTTTTTAACTGTTTCTAAATGCTATTCTATTCTTATCAAGACATCTATCTTTATTTTTTTTATGCTTTTCAGGGGATAGATCTTTGTTTTCTGACATCGTGCAGGAGGGGCAGAATAACCACATATGATAGGGATTACTGTCCAGGGAAAGGTTTCCTCAGATCTGTCATGTGAAGTTAGAGGGAGATGATTGTGAATAAACCAGGAAGCAGCTTTTCACCAGAACCACATGTGCCAGTGCCTGGATTTTGAACTTTCTAACCTCCAGAACTTTGAGAAATAAAATTATATTGTTTACAAAGAGGTCTGTGGTATTCTTTTACAGCCCAAATGGACTAAGAAATTATGGAAATTATGGAAAATAACTAACCAAATATAAAAAATGAATATACCCATATAATTGGAACTTCATGCAAACTGGATTTGAAAAGAACCGTGGTTTAGTAAGTATACTGAATACTGAACTTTTATTCACATCTATGTATCTTTATAAATTAGGATTTTCACTTGTGACAGCCATTAAATGAAATATTGACATAAATTGATCTCGATTTAGATTTTGAGTTATTGTACTGAAAGTTTGAAATACTACTTACATAATAATGGACCTATTCAGTCAAAGTGATTCTCTAAAGTGTATTAAAATAAATAATTGTAAACTATCAACATAGTGATATGAGTGTAAGGAAGACTTTGTTTCATTAAAAATATTATAAATAACCAAATTCTTTACTGTAAAATGGTATATTACATGGCACATGTTAATTTCAGCTTTGGTTAAAAGAAAAAAAATACTATGTGAAGCCAAAAGTATCCTGAAGCTTTAAGTGTAATGAATAATCTTGAAAGAAGAAGAAACAATTGACGCAAGTTCCATATGTATGCAATAACCATATGTATTATACTATTAACTAAATAAGTAAAATTCCTCTCTTTACATTATAGGAAGGATTTTTCTAAATTGAAAAAAAAGAAAAGAAAAAAAAGAAAAAAACTTTTTTTAAGAAAAATATGTCAGAAGTGTGATTTTACTAATAGCTGATTATTCTTGATTTGTTATCCTCAATCTAAAATGAATCTTAAAAGAAATTAAATTTATTATAAGGATTATTTTAGGGGGCATTTCACTTAAATTATTACCTATGATTTCTTTAAGAATTGTTTTTATGAATAAACTATGAGCTCATTTACTTATTATTAAGAATTCTATTAATATTAAAATAATTATTCAGAATCTAATGAATTTTAAAATACAATGTACAATCTCAGTTTGAGGCATAACATGCAAGCCATTCATTTTTCATTAAAATACTTTAATAATATATTGACACATTAATACATGCAAATGTTTCTATTTGAAATACACTTTCATTTTGGACAATTCATCATTTTTTCCTGATGGAATGTTCAACCAAGGTTTTTTGTTTGTTTTTTAAAATTTTATTTTTAGAGAGAGACAGAAGGACAGAAAGAGAGCACGAGGTAGGAAGGGCAGAAGGAGAAGTAGAGAGTGTACAAGCAGGCTCCCCACTGAGTGGGGATTCTGAAGCAGGACTCCACGCAGGGCTCTACCCCAGAACCCTGGCCTCATGACCTGAGGCCAAAGCAAGGGTAAGAGGCTGAACTGACTGAGCCATGTAGGTGCCTCTGTACAACCAAGATAAACCATTAAACTCAAAAAGTATCATCCTTCATTAATAAAATAAAAGAAAGCAGAAAATATATATTTTTTAAAAATTGCATGATAATACACACACTAAACACTGAATTTGGTGTCTTTTTGATGTTTTTCTAATTATTAACCCTGGAGGGGAAAGAAGTAAGGAACTGTGACATAGTTATTCAAGAAAAGAGAGAATGCAAATCATCTCAATCTTTCTCTCTAAAAAAGCTGATAATTGAATTTCTAGAAATAAGCTACTAATGATTTGCTAGAACAGGGAATCTCAGAGTTGTTCTATATACCTCTATGACTTTATCCACCAACTGAAAAGCTCCATGAGGTCAAAACGATTTTCATGAAAATACTCAGGCATTATTTGTCTTTTATTTAAATTTTTTATTGTGCTGATGCATGCATTTCTCATACAAAAATAATTTTGGTTAAATTTTTAACACTTCAGCATGAATCAAGTCAGTGGCATCAAACTGTATTAGTAGTCATTGCATTTTACACTTCTTGAACTAAGAGGAAAAATACAGCCAGTGCATTTAAGAATGTCCTTGCTAACTGTAATGGTTAAATTTTGTGTCAGCTTATCTAGCTTATAGTGCCAAAGGCATAGACCTTCATCAAACACTAGTCTCAATGTTAACGTCAAGGTATTTTGTAGATGTGATTAACATCTGCAATTATTTGACATTGAAAAATGTAGATTACCCTCAACAATGCCTTCAGTCAATTGAAAGAAACAGGTTTACAATAGAAGAAAGAATATTGCATCAAGGCCTGAACAGAAATCCTCACTGAGTTTCTAGATCCCTGGCTTGTGTTATGGATTTTGAATTCAAGAATGCAAACATCAACTCTTATCTGAGTTTCCAGCCTAATAGCCTCCTATACAGATTTTGGACTTGCCAGTCTCATAAATATATGAGCCAATTCCTTAAAGTAAATACATATAAGTATATAAATATAAATTTAATATAAATATAAATATATATAAATGTGTGTGTGCATGTGTGTTTGTGGGGTTTTTGTTGGTTGGTTTGTTTGTTTTTGTCTAAAGAACACTGACTGCTACAAATTTTGCTACAGAGATTGGTTTCAGAGGGACAGAATCTTAAGGATGAGTTCTCTGAATTAGTTCTGGGGTTTGTGAAATTGACTCACTCATCTGGTTCTCATTAAAGATACTAATTATTCTATATCCAGTGGCAAAGAAGGCACTCATCATCCATGACAAGAGGTGGCAGTAGAGATATGCAAATTATCACTGTTAGATACAAGAGGAAAGGTTCTGAGTGACCATGTATTTGCTATCATAAAACATTTTTATCAAATTAATGAGTGTAATGAGATTGGCTGGTTGCTCCTAATGCTGTACAAAGTACAGAAACAGAATGAGCTCAGGGCTTTAAATTCCCTGCATGAATGGCCTGGAAGTATCTATGTCTTCCCTGAACGAAACCCTTATCTCCTGTATTCACAAAGATGATATTTCTAAAATCAAACCCAGAGCTTCATCCCGTGAGTGGTTGAATTACAGCCACAAATTGAATTCTCAACCTCACAGCGTATATGTTATTATGTAAATGCATTGATTGGAAGGGGATAGGATCCTGAAAATCAGAATGGGACATATGAGGAGGTCTTGGCGTGCTGGAGACAATAACCTGTATATACATTCTGCCAACTTCACGCCTGAGGAGGCTGACTAAGAAAGCTGTAATGTCTTCCTTTTAGGTAGTTGTCTGGGAAGATACTGGCTATATTCTTGTCAGGATCCACCCTTGCTACTCCTCTTTGCTTCAAAACTTTTAATGAGCTAGATTCAAGTATCAGTGGGGCTTAAAGATGAGGTACAAAATGGGACCTATGAGGAGATCTACTATACTCCAAAAGAATTACATGAATACTCCAATTTATACAGGCATAAATTCTGAAGATAGGGTGATAAATATATATCAAGAGTCTAGGATAATGGCAGAAGGAACATTATCTTGAATCTAACTAAATTGTTGACATGGACCCACTCTACAGAGATTTTGGATCCAGTGTTAGAGTTTGAAGGGTTGGAAAAGTCTCTGTTTATCTCACTGACTTTCTGAAATATGGACCAAAAAAAAGTGGCCTACAATAAATTATGTTGAAAAGCCCTAACTACCTTGTATTTTGTAGAAGAAAGTATGAAAAATTTAGGGAGATTTGAATGTTAGAGTGGATTTATCACTAAGACCTGTTTGCCCACTCAAGGATACATACCTTTTACCATATCTGTGAAAGATATACCTGTGAGGGGAGGCTCAGCATATTTGAAGAGTTCTGTAGGTCTTCTTTTCTATCAATCAGAGACTGCCACCACTGAACTGAGACTCTTAAATTCAATGGGAATAATTAGATGCCAAGAGGTCAAGTGACAACATTTAATTGCAAAAGACAAGGTGGATATGGTTACTGTAATTAACAGAAAAGCCAAGTGGTAAACAGGTAAGTCTGACTTGCAAAAACCATGGTGTCCCTAGAAGAGAAGCAGAGGGGCAGTCCTTTAAACCCTTACTTGATCTGTATAAGTAGAAGAGTTCCAGGTCAGGTAAATCAAAATTTAATCTTAATTACCAAGACAAAGAATCATAGCTTCTCAAACAATTCCCACACTGGAGCCTGTTTATGAGCCTAGAACCACTTGAATGAAGGAGGGCTAGGTCTCTTAAAGTAAGGACCCCAGTACACTGCTAAAAATATATGCTGTTAATCTCTCTCAAATTCCCCAAAGGGACCAATTGCCAAAGTGATTGTATTTTGTGGAAGAAGGAATAATTAGTCTTTCAGGGGATTGCTGGACACTTGCTCTGAATGGACGCTTTTTCAAGGAGACTCAAAATCTTCCTGTGGCCCACAAGAGTCAGAGAAAATGCTTGTGGCACTCAACAGAGTTTTATCTCAGTTTCATTTAAAAGTAGAACCAGTGGCTCCTTAAACACACCTTTTGGTTATTTCTCCAGGTCCAAAATGTGTAATTAAAATAAACCTTGGCAGAATCACAGGACTGATTCCTTCACCTGTCAAATGAAGGCAATTGTGCAAAGTCTAAAAGGAAGCCACTGGAACCACATTTACTTAGGAAAACAGTAACCCCAAAGCAACACCATATTACTATAAAGGATTGCAGATTAGTGCCACGAGCAAGGTTTTGAAGGATACAGGGGTAGTATTCCTATGGCTTCTTTCCATTCAATGTACCTATTTGCCTGCACAATGGATAGTTGTGTAAAGGGAGAGAATGAAATGAAGTAAGAGAAGTATGTTGAGCAAACACTATGAGTGTGCAATTTTTCTATTGCTACATATTAAATCATGGCCAGTTTAGCAACTTAAAACAACATGTATTTTTCATCTCACAGTTTGTATGCATGAGCAGTCAGTATATTTTTATTACTCTCTGTTCAAGGTCACATCATACTGAAATCAAGATGTAAGCTAGGGATGTGATCTCATCTGAGACTCAGAGTCCTTTATGATCCTTACTGGTTATTGGAAGAATTTAATTCCTTTTGGTTGTGGGACTGAGGGTAGTGCTTCCTTCTAACCATCAGCTGGGGGATGTTCTGAGCTCCTAGAAACCTTCAAAATTTCCTGCCACATGTCCCTCCCCACATATCTTGGCAGATTGTTCTTTCAAGGCCAGTAGAAGGATCTCTATCTCCCTTCAATTCTCTCTGACATTTTTTTTAAGTCTCATCCAGGAAAATGTCCATTTTGAGTAACTGAAAGTCAAATAATTAGGGACATAAATCACTTCTTCAAAATCTGCTTGTCATATAAATTGGTGTGATTATGCTAGGGATGTCCCATCATATTCACAAACCAATTTACAACAAATAGGAGGGGATATGTGCATCAGGAAATAGGAATCTCAAGGCTTCCTAGGAGCTGCCTATCACAAAGACTTTGGGTACTGGGCTGAGTTTTTAAAATAAAATGCGTAAGTAATAGCAATTTATCATTTAGAAGTAGATAGTAATAGAATAAAAATAAAGAGAGAGTGCTCCAGCAGTGTTCTGGAGACAAATTTGGAAATGTAAAATACCGGAGACATTTAGTTTAGATTGGTTTATTAAATTAATAAATTATTAATTAGAAAATCCTTGAAATGAATAAAGTAATGTTAACCAAAATTAAGATTATTTGCCTTGGGTCACCTGAGTGTCTCAGTCAATTCAACATTTGACTCTTGGTTTTGGCTCAGGTCATGATCTCAGGGTTGTGAGTTTAAGCCCCCTGTCAGGCTCTACACACAGTGGAGAGTCTCTCTCTCTCTTTCCCTCTACTGCTTCCTAACCCTCTGCTCACACACTTTCTCTCTCTCTCTCTCTCTTTCAAATAAATAAATCTTTAGTAAAGATTATTTATTTCATGTAATGAACAATCATGTAAATTAATTAAAGAATTTCAAAGCATTAATAATAAAATGTGTGAATAAAGGAAAAGAATGAAAGCTAAAGTTACCCAAGCCTGAGTAAGAAGAACATCTAGAAAGGAATTCCAATTTCAGGGGATAGAGTTCCAGGTAAGAGACTTGGTGTACTAATTTTCTATGGATGATATAAAAATTACCATAAATTATGAATTAAAACAACATACATTTATTTCATGGTTTCAAATACAAAATGTCAAAAATCCAAAATGGGTCATGCTAGGCTAAAATCAAAGTGTCTATCCAATCATGTTCATTCTGGAGGCTCTCTGGGAGGATATATTCTGTTTTCCAGTTTTTTTAGGTACCCACATTCCATGGCTTGTGGTTCTCTTCATCCATCTTCAGAGTCAACAATGATATTTTGATGTTTTTGATATAGTAATATCAATTTATTCTGACCTCTTCTTCTAATTCTCTCTTTAAATTTAAATGATCCCTATAATTATATTGAGTTCCCTTGAAAAAATCCAAATAATCTCATCACAAAGTCAGCTGATTAACAATCTGGAGTTCATCTACAACCTTAATTCCCCTCTTCCCTATAAAATAGCAGTCATAGCTTCAGGGAATTAAGATGTGACATCTTTGAAAGTCCATTCTTCTTCTTCTTTATTTTTTTTTTGATTTAAAAATACTTTATTGCTAAAAAATATGCTAACAATCATCTGAGCTTTCAGTGGGTTATGATCACTGATCACAGATCACCATAACAAATACAATAATAATGTAAAAGTCTTAAATATTATAAGAATTAACAAAATGTGATAGAGACATAAAATGAGCAAAAGCTGTTGGAAAATGATACCAACAGACCTGTTTGATTCAGGGGTGTCCTAAACCTTCAATTAATAATAATGAAAAAAAGTTATATCTGCAAAGCACAATCAAGGAAAGCACAATAAAATGAAGTATGCCTGTACTTCCAAATTCCAATAGCATTAATAAAATTCTAATCCAGAGTAGGGGGAGAATATTGTCATATGTCCAATCAGCATTTTCCAATTAAAATATATGTATAATAGGCTTATTTCTTGTACCCAAGGTTGTAAAACTTCTATTCATTACCAAGCACAACAAATGTACTGAGTCTGACTTATACCTACATGATTTGTT